>NC_031951.1:673128-737567 GCF_000303195.2 Fusarium pseudograminearum CS3096
AATGCCCTCACACATGACCTTTGCCCTACTATAAGGTTCAGAAGGGGCACAAAATGCGCTGTTTGCTTCAATCCAGCTTTTTTCCCTCCTTCCTTCCACTTACATCAACACATCGCAAGACCATACAACACAACACAACAACCGCAAAACAACAGCCACAAGATGCATCTCACACCAGAGATCCAACAAGCGATCGGCTGCCCTTATCACAGAAGGGCTACACCAGTCTTCTTCCGACGAATCACATTATCTTTCAATGATATCGACCTTCAAGAGCGTAATGCCCTTAGGGACAGGATGTGGCCAAACATTCACATTATACGATGCATACCTGCTTCACTATGCGGTTGCTCACGGGTATCCTCAATTCGAACAGGAAAACGAAACATCACGCTTTCCTTGCGACGTCTGTAAGAAGATTTTCAAGACCGAGCAGGGACACGCAGATCACAAAAAGCAAATGCACCCAATCTCATCAACTTTTGGAGAGTTGTCGCGTTGTGGCATCTGTAAGATGCTTTTCCGATCCCAACTTGCATGCGAACAACACCATATGATCAAGCACGCATTGCCTTGTACCATTTGCGAGAGGTCGTTCACGACTGAAAAGGGAGTCGCACATCACAGAAAGGCCATGCACCCGGAATCATCAATTCATCAAGAGGCCGCCAAGCAGGATAACTCGTTAAAACGCACAGGGACCGGTGGGCATTGTGCCATCTGCAGGATAATCTTCATGTCCCAAGATGCATTCGAACAACACCAAGGGGCCAATCACGTACCTCCTTGTCTCATTTGCCTAAGGTCGTTCAAAACCGAAAAGGGAGCCGCAGATCACAAAATGGCCAAGCACCCAGAACTACCAATTTATAAAGAGGTTACTAAGACGGATAACTCGCCAACATACAAAGAGACCACTTGGTATTGTGCCGTCTGCAGGATGAACTTCCGCTCGCAAGATGGATTTGAACGACACCAGAGGACGAAGCACACATTTCCTTGTACTATTTGCAAGAGGTCATTCACAACCGAAAAGGGAGCCGCAGATCACAAAATGGCCAAGCACCCAGAACCATCAGCCACTTGGTATTGCAGCGTCTGCGAGAGGACCTTTGAGTCTCTGGAAGAAATGGAAGACCACAACTGGGAGTTGCACCATGGATGTGTGCGTTACCATCTACGTCGCGCCACGGCTACCTTTACTTGCATCACCTGCAACGGAACCTTTGACGCCCAAACTGAACTCGACAGTCACATCGAGGGTGCACACACGAAACCACCAGTCCCATGCTCTATCCCTCCCGGAGGTGCCTGGTACTGTAGCGCCTGCGACGAGATGTTTACGACCCAAGTTGAAGTCGAAAATCACAACACGGAAGTGCATGCGGGATACAGGATCTTCTGTTTAAATCGCGTCTGGCATGCCTCGGCCTGTGTCGTCTGTAACAGAAGATTCAATAACTTTCACCAACTCGCGACCCATCTCGCCAATAGCTTTCACGGTCTCCCACGACTATCTAAGCTTGAGAAAGCTCGCTGGCCGCGCAACGCTCATTTGCAATGCTGCGGCAAGACTTTCAGTTCTGATGAGGACGTCAGAAAACATACCTTTGTTGCACATATCCGACCATGGGCACCAAAGTTCAGAGTCCCTGCTAAAGCCGTTTTTGCTTGCGTCCCCTGCAGCATCACCTTTGTGCATGAAAGTCAACTCGACACTCATAATCTGGATGTGCATAATCGAACAACAGACGCTCGTGGACCTCTTTGTCTCTGTTGTCACAAAACCTTCGACGTGGATGAGATCGACGCTCATTACAAGGCTGAACATTACCCAATGTGCTACATCTGCAACATCGTATTCCCTTTCGAACACGAAAGTGACACACATGACAGGGATGTGCATGGGATTGTGAACAAGACTGCCAACAAGATCAAGCAAGAACCCAATGGGCCTCAAAGCATTACGCAGTGGGTTCAGAACAACACCTCCAACGTGGTCAGGCGGAAACCTGGGCGACCAAACAATACCGTCATCATTAATTCCTCAGGTGATGATGAATCCCATGATGCCTCTGGTGACAGCGAGTCCGTTGCTTCCTCTGGTTACGAAGGATCCGATAATCCTCAGGGTGACAGTGAATCCGAAGGTTCTTGTGATTCCTCGGATATGGAGACGGATGATGACTCTGAGCATTGTGCAGAGTACAACGGTAAACCAACAGGAAAATGGGGAGATCCAAACTCAGGCCTCCCTTGTTGTAAGGCCTGTGACAAGACTTTCTGGGGCAAGTATGGACTCACTAAGCATAAACGTGCTATCCACGGCCCCCTCATACCCCCTTCTCAGATCCCTCCTTTCTCTTGCATCGAATGCCGCAGAGCCTATGCAGACGAGGCCAGGCTCATTGATCACAACAGAAGGATGCATGGCCCTTCTGCATCTCGACGACGCAACGCATACTCCTTCCACGAATCCGGCATGCGTGATATATACGGTGATCAATATGTCGAAGAGTCGGAAGAAACCTCAAGTGACGAGGATTCCTTCGATGAGTTCTATCTCACAGACGATTCGAATACGGATGTAACGCCGTGGCCCCGTTACGGGGAAATAGGATACCTTCGTTGCCCTGGCAGAGATCTAGCCTGTCGCGAAAAGTTCCGCTGGGGCTCTGACTTGCTAGAGCACATCGAATCCGAGGAGTGTGTAGTCCTCGAACGCAGCCTCAAACTGCCGGACTTATTCGGTGTTACATTGGGACTGCCGCATGCTCGACTTTATACCTCCACGGGCTGGCTTCAGGGTTTCTACATGTGTCCGGAATGTCCGAAAGGTGCTGGGAATAGGTTTGAAGAATTGAGTGACCTGTTTAGGCACGCTGAGAGTGAGTCTTGTGGGTTGAGCGTCGGCGACAAATATCTTGTACAAGTGGAAGATGGCATCAACAAATATGCTGAGAAGAATTGCAAGAGGGTTGGTAGGTTTACTTGGTAGGATTTGCACTAGGCTATTGTGCAAGATGTGTATGTTATTGGAGGGTGTGGATAGTGCTCAACGGATTAATGATGCTTGGCTTGTTTTGTACTGCTACTTGAATACGATTACTTTACGTTTGTCTTGGTGAGTGTGTCATGTGACGTGCTCTGTGATTCAATTCACAGCCTGCCTAGGTTGCGTTTATGCCCTACATCCTATGAATCCTGATACAAGGCAATCTTTTTTTTTCAACGGTGTATAACCATCAAATGACTTCGCACGACACAAAGTGCTTTCTTCCAACAGTACTGCTGCCTGGTCTGATACCTGTTCAATAGTGCCTTTAAGGTTGAGCTATGGAACTGCCGGCAAGATACTGGCATACTATTGGCTTAGTATAACACCAATTAATTAAGAATAGGTGAGAACTATGCATACCGTATCAACTGAGCAAATTCGGTAGTAGTAGATCCCGAGCTACTTCTGCCATTCGACTAATGCAAACATACCTAGTAGATCGACATTGCAGCTCTGGCCAATCTTGAAGCTTCAAACTGATAGAAACAGTGTCTACCACGCGTGCTGAATTTGCACATTTGATACAGTATTCAGCAGGTCATGTGCTTCTTATTAAAAAACCTTATATACGATTCCATTAGTTCAAATTGATACAACGTAAGCACTACTGAGGTTTATATCAATATTTTAAACTTAGCATCACATCATGAACAGGTCATAGCATTCTTAGTTTGAACTTACAGCCCCTCATAGAATATTCTGGTCACGTCTTTGTGAGGCGACTTGAGGATTGCTCGGCTACTCCCCACCACGAGGGCGACGCGTAAACCTGTGATCTACAGATAAACCCATGCTATGGAATGCTTATCGCCAGAGTGGATGCCTTGTGCATTAGTACCTGTATCAATTTATGAAATTCGGTAGCTTAGTAGGCCCCAAACCAACTTTACAATTTGACCAATCCAATAGCATAATGACTGATCTATATAGCACTTCTAGCCAATTATCTAGCTTGGATTGGACCTATTAAGTTACTGAATTTTGTGAATTGATAAGGTACTAACTCATGGGAAGTGATTTACAGAGTTAGAGAGTACACATTCTTCATTTGTACCCCAAACTCAATATTTCTATCCCCAAATGTTAAGTTAAAACTTAATCCCAGCCGTCTGTAAGTATGGGACCCTTCCTCTAGGCATCAGTTCACTTGCTACCCCCTCGCAATTCTTTGTCCTTGGTTATGCCACAGCTGAAACCACAGCATGGAACGCCAAATGCTGCGTTCTGCCATACCTTATTAAATACCCCGTGGCATCATCCTTCTCGAAACTAATTTCCTATTTCCAACATCTTCCAAACATAACCAAAGAACGTTCAGTCATCTAATGACAATGGCCTCCATACCCCAACTGGCTGATATTTCCCGCCTGGTACAATGTGTCTCTTGCGACAAGCCTTGCAAGAACCGCAGATATCAGAAACGACATCACCGAATTAGACTCTCGGTTCAGAATCCAGTCGCCGCAGCTCTCTAAGCTGAACGCGGACAAGACGATGCGCTACAGAACGTCAACCAACAGATCAAACACCAAGATCGCATCTTTGTCGCGTTCATTCCCTTCGAGGACAGACAATACTGTTATGAGTGCTTCACGACCTTGAGCAACTTTCTTGATAGCTTGATTCATTTGCACGAAGACTATGTCTCCAAGAAGTCAGGTGTACCCATCAAGCTGGAGAAGAGCGATCCGGAATCATCCAGTGATGCTGTCCAGTCACATGATGAAGCATCGGCCTCATTTGACCACAATGATTACTGGGACGAGTGTTTCAAGAATCTGGACACCTTTTTTGGGACAGATATATTCCGCGAAGGCAACTTGTACCACCACATCGACTCAGAACATCAAGCACGAACCATGTTCGAAGCTCTGGCCAAGAAGAAACATGACTTGCCAGTCAGACTTAGAGCTCTCGCCGAGTCCATGTCTTTCTGTGCTGTCTGCAACATGAGCTTCGAATCCCAAGAGGCAACCAAAGACCACAATGCGGCTTCTCATCAAGATCAACTAGGCACCCCCGAATCTGTTCTACAACAGGAGCCCGCATCAACCAATGTTGAAATCCCTGTCAAGGAGGAACAAGAGTCAACCGCCTCCGAGGCTTCCTGGTATTGTACCTATTGTGATATCACCTTCAGTAGCCAGGAGGAAATCGACAAGCACAACGTCGATCATAGCAATTGTGTGCGCTTCGTTTTAAGACGTGCAAATGAAACCCATACTTGTATCGCCTGCAATAGAACCTTCAATACCCAAGATGAAGCCCATGGCCATTTGAGTTCTACCCATATGGAAATTATACGCCATTGGGGACACTTCCGCCCTGAGTCTGGCTGGTACTGTGCCGTCTGTCGTCAGATCTACGAGAGTCAACAGAAACTTGAATTTCACTTCAGGGAGATCCACCCGAAGATACTACCCGATTTTAAAGCTCCCCCCGAAGGCTCATGGTATTGCAGTGTTTGCGAAGAAATCTTCGAGAACGACTTGGGAATTGACGACCATAACATGAGAAAGCATGGGGGGCAAAGACCATTCCTCACAGGTCGTGCCAGGCGCCACTTCACTTGTATTACTTGTAGCAGAAGGTTCAACGCCCAACATGAACTCGACGATCATACCAGCGACGGACAGCATATGCAACTACCACCAGAAGTCGATACTAGTTCTCTTAACACAGGAGACGCTCTTAAAATCATCAATCAGGAAACCACTCCATGCATCATGCCTGAAAGCGTTGACAAGCCGGAACCTTATCCAGCTGTGGTGGCCGAAAACACCCCCGAGACCGCCTTTTTTTGTCTGGGTTGCAACCTAAGCTTCAAGACAGAACCTGCATTCAAACATCACAACACGGCGATGCACAACGGAACAGTTCAACTCTTCTGCAATTACCCCTATCCCTGTGTCGCATGCAACAGGGCCTTCAAATCCCAAGCTGATATCGACAAACATAACATGTGGAAGCATGGACCACCACCCGCTTCGCCTACATCTCCTGTCATTCTCCAAGTTTCTGTTGTGGACGCCTATTCGTGTCCGTTCTGTACCAACATGATCTCCAAGCGCGAAGAGCCGGTCGACCGCCACATAGCGAAAAAGCATGACGCATCAAAAATTGCAAATGTTGCGTCCGCCTTTGCTTGCACCGTCTGCGGTGATATCTTCTCGACCAAAGTGAATGTCGCAAGACACGGTGTATCGAAGCATGGTGTATCGTCATTCATACTTAAAACGCTTGAAACTGCCACGCTTGAAGATCGTCACAGTGACAGTTTGACTTGTCATACCTGCGACAAGGTGTTCGCCTCTCGAAGTGGGCTCCAGGATCATAATAGGAATTCACACAACCCTATGACCTGCCGTTGCAATGAGACGTTCCCTGGCCTAAGTTCTTTCAGAACTCATGAGAAGTCCTGCCGCTGGTGGCCGACACCCACTCCCGAGACAATGCCTCCCCAGCAATATTCTTTCACATCGGTTTACCAAGGGCCAGGCCTTTTGCCATATGATTATTCACTTGACAGGTCGGAATATGACTTGACAGAGGATTCGGAGCTTGACTCGGAGGACGACTCAGAGTGTGAGTCGGAGGGTGAGTCGGAGGGTGTCTCTGAGTGCGACTCAGACGTCGACACAGAGGACAACTCAGAGGAAGACGTGGACGATGACGATTCAGAGTCTGATGAAGACTATAGAAACGCAATATGGCTTGAATACGGTGAGATAGGCAGAGTCCCATGCCTTTTGGGAGAATACGGCTGCAACGACGTCTTCCGCTCAGGTTCGCTTTTAGTATACCATTATGAGCATGAAAATTGCTGTGTCGATGGACTGAATATTACTTCCGAAATCCTCGACGAGACGGAAGAAAAGTTCGCGAATCTCTTGCACAACAAGTACGACATCTACAAGTGCCCATACTGCAAGAACACAGGCGGAGGCAGGTTCAGATACCTACACGACCTTGTTAAACATGCTGAGACCAACGCTTGCCGCTTGAGGGTTCGTGGCGGCCTTATTAGTGAAGTCCGTCGCAGGCTTCTGGAAAATCTGGACTATTATGCCTCGCACGGCCTTTTAAAAAAGGAAATCTGAGAAGCACGGCTATGTTAATGTCGACGATGGGTCATGGAACTATAGGTACATCAAAGTACGTGTGGGCTATTTGTTGTATGGGATATGGGTAGTGCTTTAGGGACTAATGTCTGTCGCTCCTTGAGTTTGATATCTTAGCACTGAGATGCGTTATTTTATTTTCAAGTCTTTAGTCTTAGTCTGAGCCTTCTCAATTCACTCATTGTTACCAATTGGAAGATCGATACGTTAGGTACCGTGTCATAATATTTCGAATATTTAGCAAAACCTTAATGCTGCGGCTGTCAGGTTGCATCTCCTAGAGAGATCAAGCAAGAACCTGAACAACCAAGTGAAACCGTCGTTTATACCCAGGCGCCCGTGCTCCAGTACACAACCGGTTATGATATCAAACCTGAACCACAGACTGAACCCATGACCCCGCCTGCCGAGTACGGGCACCCCGTTGACGTCAATGGTCGACTCATAACACCGCCGCCGTGGGCTTTTAATAATGATCATTGTAAGAATGAACCCGGCTATTCTGATGATTCTTCCGACTTGGGATCAGACCAGAACTCGGACTCAGACGAGGATCAGAACTCGGAGGAGGAGGAGGAGGAAGACGACGAAGACGACGACGAAAAAAACATATGGCCTGAGTATGGTGAAAGAAGGGGTGGCATGACATGCCCTGCCGAGTATCTCGGCTGCCTCCAAATCTTCCACAAGGCCTCAGGAATGCTTCACCATGTTGAAACCGCCCACCAGCACGACTTCCTATGGAAGTCCCCAGACGAGATGTTCAACAGCACCGGCCAATGCGAACAAGGCCGCAGGCTTTACAGCCACGAGACAAAGCACTATTACTGCCCAAATTGCTCAGACACGGACCAAGGCATGTTCGAGTCACTAAGTCTTCTGCTCAAGCACGCTGAGAGCAATATATGTGACTTGAAGGTCCGCAGCGGCCCTGTCGGTGAATTGTACGATGCGGTTGATGTGTATGCTGATAACAAATACCAAGCGTGGGATGGTGTACAAAGTGTTGGCTATGCGTTAACTAAGCGCGGAACTCGTTAGAAAGGTCGGCTGTGTTGTCTCGGTTGGTGGGCTACGGTAACGCAAGTGTGAATTATCGTGACGGATTAGTGATGTGGGCAGTTTGAAGGGATTAATCCTCAGCTGATTTTATGTATACGTGCTGTTGTCAGATATAAATAAATAATTCGGGGGAAATCTCCTGTTTGCAGTTGTGACGTCTATACCACAAAGCCAACTACGAGGTTTGTGTGTCAGGCTATAGTTCATTCTCATCAACTAACCATGATATGTGCCTTCCCGTATCAAGCGGCTCCTCCATCGCACACATCAGAACATGATACAAATTAGTCACCTACAGGTGCCATCATCATGGATGATTTAGCTCAGACCATGGACTGGTTGGGTTTGTTGATCACCTCAGGGCTCAACCTGTTTTTGGGTGTTGCACGCCAGACCTGCCGCGCGGGTCAGTTTCCCCTTTATCCCCTGGAGTTTGAGCTGCGATATCCAAAGCCTGAACAACCGTATCATAGGTCAACAGATCCCTTGTGCCCTGTTTTCTTGCCTTAGTTAACAGCAACGCCACCTTCAGAACGTTTTTGATTCGTCTCCCATCGATATCCCATTTCCCAAGCTTCTCAAATTCCTCGTCGTATATCCCGTGTGCCAGTTTAGCGGCAAGTTGTTTCCAAATTAAGGTTCGTTGAGTCAAGTCTGGTTTTTGGAATTCAAGAGACATATCAATCCGGGAGAAGAAGGCTTTGTCAAAGTCGCCAAGTCTGTTGGTAGTCAAAAACAATATACCAGATTGATACTCCAATAATCGTAAGAAAACTGATGACCACGCATTAGTCCTGGGATCTCTTCGAAAGGTACAGTCGAGAATAAAGCATACCCGATACCAACGCGTTGCGTTCAAGATCGTTTTCACTTCTTTCCGCCATGAAAGCATCCGCTTCATCAAAGAGCAGAATTGCTGACCACTGTTGTATGCGGGTGAAGGTGATCTGGAGTTGTTCCTCTATGGCCTTGACGTTGGGGCCTAATTCTCCCATGGTGGTATGGTACAGAGGACAATGTAAGCTTTCTGCTACACATTCTAGTGGCAGGGTCAGCATCCAAGCGTGTAAGTGTCCTTGAGGGGGCTTGAACTACCTGCTGTCATCGTTTTACCACTGCCAGGTGGGCCATGTAGAAGGAAGATGAGACCTGCCCCTTTGCCTGCCACCACGTTATCTAACGCGACAGGTGCCTTTCGATGCTCTTTTACGACTTCGTAAATGATATCCTTCCGACTCTGATCAATCTGCAGGTTGCCATAGGAGTCATCGTTCCACCTAATATCAGCGATATTATCAACCAGGAAGAAACCCCAAGATCTTCTGGTTAATGAAAATCCAGCAAGAATAGGGGCCATAGTGATAAGTTGCAAATCGGTCAACGAGTTCGCCTGATGTTCGTTGTTTGAGAATTGCTGATAGGGAGGCTTGGATTTTGATGTATCCAAGTCATGAGAGGACGTTGTTTCAGCCTTCCACATGATCGATATTGGGCCTGACTTGGCCTTCTGCACTACTTCTCGGCAACCTGGGTTCTCTTTGATCAGGCTATTGGGATCAATGATAATCTTGCCCTGGCACTGGAATTACTATCATCAGTGAATTATCTTAAGCTGAGAATATTTTCACAGTTCTTACAAGTGATGTTGGGAAGCCTTGAAAAATGTTGATGCAAGATCGACCTTCTTCGGTTTCAGATCTTCCCGGTGACAAGCCTCCTCCTGACAATATGCTCCAAAATGGACCGTCATACTCCCAATGTGTCCCAGATGCTCCTCGGCTTCCATGTCCAATAAATGGGCTCGATTCAAGATGAAGCTGCTTGCATCGGGAACCACGCTCAAGCAGTGACTGGTAAATTTGGTCTCTATTAGGGTGGTATTTCATAGGAAATACTGGAAGATCCAGAATATGCTTCACATCGTCGAACTGAGGGTACTGAGCCTTCGTAGAGGTGGCACCAAACTGCACGTTGTCGAAGTTGGTGTAAGCAAGTCTCACGTACCAGAATTTCTTTTGGTTTTCTTCTATCAACTTGCAAACTTCCACAACAGCAGCACAGAATACCTCTTTAGAGCCGGCTAGTCGATTGGGTATCAAGACTAGGGATCCTGGAACAAATATTAAGGGGAGAAATGCGACTGTAATATAGCCATTACTTTCAAGTGTTTGGAGCTCTTTCAGGTCTTGAGACATGTGGTCCTCTTGAAACTGTTGTAAAAGCTCAAGTTCCTCTCTGATGGATTCGTTAGGGGCACAGTCAATCGCTTCTTGCAATTGCCTTCGACAGTGATAGAGTTCGACATATGGGTTCGGTATCGTTATTGGATCCCCGTGGAGATTGATATTAACGAATCCCTCAGCGAGCCTTTTGAAAGCATTTCGGAGCGTCACCGACTGGATTTCAAGTTGCGTTGTTTCATGCGTGAACTTGCCATGGCTCTCAGTGACTATTCTTCGCAAAACCAACGAAACGTCGCTGAATCGAGATTCCTTCTTTTTCTTCAACCTGGGGCTCTCAGCGCTTAGATAGACTTGGCTTATCGCCCCCCAGGAATACATCTCTTGCGTGACGTTTTCGATCTTTATTTGCGTTGGTAGCGGCTCATTGTTGGAGGTTGGCAGTGTTTTCGCACCCGTGTTTTGGTACTTGTAAAACACCTGATTGGATTCCTCTGCCATATTAATTATAGGTACTTCAGTGAGGTATTAAACGAGTTTGGTGTCTTGCGATCGTAGCTTCAGTTGAGGCGTCGATGGTTGTGATATATTGGTAACTACTCGTCGTGGATGCCTCCATCTAGGATAAACAAACATTATGGATTGGATTAGGCATCAGCTGACGCACTCCGGGCACAAAGATGGCGTTGGGCAGCTTTGCATCTTTTCAGTAGGCTACCAAATCATACTCCCAATCAGTCAAGTCTTGTTGAGGCCAGGGGGTCTACATAACTGGCCGCTGACAAGCCACTGCAAGCTTCATAAACCTATCGAGAGCAAGAGTGTACCAAAAGTGCAAATCTACACCGCCTCTATATATGTATGACAAGAAGTACGCTTCGATGTATTTCGATATTGTCTCTCCAACTTCAGCATTGGTTTCTCGCCCTGTCGCTTTTTATCTATCAAAACCTACACCTAGTCAGTGATCAAAATGTCAAACTTGCGTCGCCAACAGTCAATGGGTCAAACGCTTGCCACCGGCGAGTCCGCAGAACAAGGATATGAGTTGCCGGAGCTTGGCGAGGATGTATGGATTGAGTATGAGCCACCAAAACCCGATATTAAAGCTATTTATGCCTACTTGGAACTTCACAAGTCATTCGAATCGCACCCTGGTTACACTGTTTCCGAACTGCCCAAGTTCGACGACTTCACTACATATGGAAATTTAACAGAGGAGGAAGAACTTGATTTCTGTCGAATCGAAGTCAATAGACTGGTCTCTGCAGCGACCTCGCCGGGTGCTATCGCCTTGGACGGGCCAAGAGATCTCTTTGGCTTGTCGACTAATCAGGGGTACCTACAACTACATCATCTTGGACGCAAGCTACGACAAGCCGTTACTATCTGCCAGCATGATGCGGCCCTAATCCAAGCGGAGCATATGGATGGCGTTTTAGACCACAAGGGTTGTGCTCGTTTACAGGCCAGATTGGTAGCCGAATTTGACCCAAACTCGGGTAAAGAACGATTTGCGGGAGCGCAAAACACAACAAACGAGAATCAAATGAGGATCTATCACGCTTTACTGAACTACATGACGGGAATCCTTGTCAAGATTGTCTTGTGCAACATTCGCGGCGATTACTGGGTCAACAATCTCATTGCTGTCGTAGCTCGAATCACTGCAAAACTCAAGATTCTTGGTAAGGATATTCCGCGGAGCGTCGAGCTCACACTTCAAAGTGCAGCCGACACGAGGGTTCGTATTTCACAACGCCAGCGACAAATGGAACGGTTCACACTTCAAACTCCGAACCAATTGGGTGAAGATATAGGGGAGGAGTCATGCCGCGTGCCAATGGCAGGCGAGGCTCTAAAGTACTTCATCGACATGGAGAGACTCCATGATTTGATAACCGAGATGTTGATTGGGGCGCTCACCAGCTTTACCGTTGCCGATCCGACAGCTACCATAACCAACGACTTTGAAAGCAGCGTGGCCATGTATGCGTCACTTATCACAGGAGAACAAGCCCTCATCTATCAAGGTCGCGATGGTAGCATTGGGGCTGCCAGCAAAGCCAGTATCGCCCGAACTTTCACAGCAGGGTTCCGTGTTTGTCTCGAAGTATGGGAAGATATTCAACCTGAGCCCGCGTCGTCAGCAAAATATTGGACATCAATCAAATGGGACTGGTCTATGGTCGAACTGCAGCAAAAAGACAAATTCCCAACAAGGCAGGGCAAACTCAAGCTTTCATCCATGAGAGACATCATTAGAGCCACTGTCCCGTTCTTCATGATCTCAGGCCACGCAATATCCCAAATTTCCGAAATGATAGACATCATGATGTTCACCACAAGCCGACATACAAGTGCGCCATTGCGGCTGATCAAGCAACCTCGGGCTACTTGCAAGCGTATCCTGCAAACAAGTACCTACGTACACAACAGACTAAAGAGACGCGCGGGGGGTGACAATTGCCCATTGTCAGAAACATACCTACTGCAGAGTAGAGCGGGCTCCGCTGCTTGCAATCCGCGCCCCCTGACCGACACCGTTGACACACCTGGAAGGAAGAACAGAAACAGTTCAGATCTTTCAGCTGACCCAGAAAAGACCAAACGTCTCATGGCTGCGGCCAAAAAACAATTGGACAAATGGACCATCAGCAACAATGCTATTGTTGTTCCGTACAAGCGTTACGCATGGAGCTGGATAGCCGTCTCAACTATCCTCGTGTTTGGAGGCTTGGCAGTTGGCTTTTCCACTGGCAACAGAATTCTGGGGTTTGACCCCTTTAATATCAGTATATTCTGTTGGGCTCTTGCTGGCTTTACACTGGTGGTGGCTAAGGCTGTCCGAGTTGAGAATTGGCCTTGGAGCGCTTTTCTAAGAGGCTTAGTACATTGTCGCTCTGTTACTGAGGTTAACGCAGTCACTGGAGTCGACGATCAAATACTTCTTGCGCTGCTGCTAGGGATCGATAGGAGGACTTATCTAAAGACGACTGGCCCATACAATACCCTTTTTCTAAGATGTGCGGAGGACGTCCCAGAGGGTTTCTCGGTTGACATTCCAATCCTGAGCACTACGGCGATGGAAGGCGGCTTGATCCCGATCAAAATACTAGGAGAGTTTGGCCCAGGCTTCGTCTTCATCTACACGCATTCATGGGCACCATACAACTCTGCTGGTCATGCCACCCAATATAAAGGTCATGATATGAGCCGCGATATGTCTTGGACTACGCGTAAATTAGGAGATAAAGACATTCCAGGTTATAGGTTAAAGACAAGGCCCAGAGACAACTACGTGTTTATTTCAAAGGTACTCGGTGTATTAGATCAGGATTGCTGTTTTTGCTAGTATTTTTCTATACTTCATCAATATACCTATTGCTGATAGCCACAAAGAAGTTGCTCCTTTTATAGTTCTATTGCTTATGTGATATAAATGTATTTCATAGACTAGGAAATACCAAGGCTATATCAACGCTCGCTCGTGAACTGGGTGCTGTCGTAATCGAATCATCTAGAGTTGTATCGGACCCCAAGGCTATATCTAGTATGTATACCAAAGCAGCTCAAGAGACGCCTGAGGAAAGCAAACAACGTGATTATACAAGACCGATCAGAAGAAATCGAACGCTTAAAAATACATATCATGAATACTTGTTCCATACACGAAGACTACCAACAATCTTCCGCCCTGATTCATCCGCCAATGCTGACTCTTCAGCCTTCTGGTCTATGCTCAACATGTGATCACATCATCCGGACTCACCTACGAGACAAAGACTTAAATGCTTGCAAGACAGCTGATGAAGTATTATATGCCACAGACCTGGTCTGTTACATATACTAGACTATCAGCCATACGAAGAGATCGACCGAGTCAGTCCCAGAAGCATTTCCACAAGACCTCAGTCATGGTATCCACTGCAGACCCAACAGACGGTTTCCATCTTAACACGGCTCGAGATATACGACCTACTCTAGACCCGATAGAATACCCCTTGGGTTATATGCAGGCATTATACCTTCCGATATGCCTTCCGAAGCATTGCATAGAGTATACACCAGCGGGACAGTCGAGTTCAAGGCTCTTAATATTCGGGGAGGAGTATATCCTGAGATCTCTGGAGGAACGCACCGGTGGACGTTCGAGAGGATAAGAATACGAGGCTTGTTATTTTTTTATCTATTACGTCCTCTATTCAACGTAACTCTAGACCAATACCTACCAAACGTCCCTCTTGTTCAACAACTTGCCTACGAAAACAGTGGACTGATATTCTCACTTGAGCGGAGGAGCTGGATCGGCGTTGGTCAACGACATCACTCTGTGTCATTGCTGGGTAAGACACATGTTATCAAGCTGCAGAGAGATACCAGAGACCAATTTGAACATGTGGGTATGATGAAATCGTTCAGATTCTGGTTTGATCACGTTGAAGCACACATGAATATGAATATCCAAAGAGTTGGACAGGATGATAACGTTCTCGGGGATCGTGTCTTCATGTGACCACTCTCAAAAACTCACAGGCACATAACCCAGCAGGACTTTGGTGTGCACACCTCCCACTTGGGCTTTGTCGGTATGTAGATGGCTCCAGACATCAAGATCACCCCGGTATATGGCGCACTCTTGGACATGGGCTTCCCTCCTTGGACCATATCAACCAGGGCACATGGGGCATCTCGAGTCACCAAGGTTGGGAAGCCTACCCTTTTGGCTACTTTGGAGTCTGCATCAGTTATATCATCTCATAACTCTAGCAAACTCGCTTCAGTCACAGATGATACCATATCAATTTACGACAATATCATGTATGGCGGTGTCATCTTTCTCGTGAATGTACGTAACGAAGAGAAATTTAAAGATCCACACTTCGACGAGAATGACGAAGACGAATTTTTAATCACAAGTACAGGCAGTCATCCATCTGAGAAAGTCGAATGTGCAATTGGAGGTGTTGTGAGGCAGGTAGAACGTTCCAGTGACTACACAGGATCTCTATATATTATCCCAATTGCGCAGATACCAGTTCCCATTGAGCACGAACACAATCCGATACTATATCAGCCTCTAGATGAGTCGACAGTCTTCTATCGTGTGGGATATTTGCCAATTGACATGTCCGACGCATGTCGCTTCTATCATCTCGTCACGGCTACTTCTGTTGTTGGGGCACGCATTACTATTCTGTAGCGTAGAACACTGCGATAAGATGCGTCGCGATAAGACACCAGGCCTGAGAGACTTCTCCAAGGTCACGAGTCACTCAATGTCGAGGACTGCATGAGAGGTGCTGACAAGTTTACCATGCGGAAACCCCGGCCTATAGCCGAGACAGGGACGGTGACGGGGCAGTCTGGGGAAGTTCAAGATTGGAGGCCTTTAGCCGACGACCCAAAAAGAGAGTTGGGTGCCCAAGTCGGGAGCTGAGATCCATGCTTCGCCCATGTATTGGCTCAATAGAATGCTCAGCAGGCTCGATATGTGGCGTATGGACCAAATTGGAAATGCGGTTGTCGTAGTCGTTGTGCTCACGGTGCATTCACATCACATCGCACTCAGTTCATAGCCATGTGTTTCGTCAACACAACCCGTTCGGTGTACCCCGGGCCTAGAAGCAAGGCTCTCAGAAGGCGGGGTCCGAATAAGACACTTGGCTCTGCATCTCAAAAGGCTTGTCAAGCAGTACACCAGTGAAGGTGAACATACTGTGAGCACACAGCCCAGCGGCAGACAATGACAATGACAGGTGGACTTCCCTCGACAGTGGACCTTTTGGACAACTCCGCCCATCCATCCGGGGCTATCCATTTAGATCCCTGCTGTTCAGGCTACTGACTTGAATGTCGTCAGCAGCTGAATAGTGAACGGACATTTTGTGAAGCCGTGTTCATGATTGAGTGACATTCGGGCCATCTCGACTCAAGACAGCCGGCGTCAGGAGAAGTCACATACCAAGTGGCAGCAAGAAACCACATCTAAAACAATGTCTCATCTCAGGTCTAAGATAGCGCGAGCCTAAGAATCTTTAATGGAATCTTGGAGACCATCACAATAACCGGAAGTAATTCCGTGGTCACAAGTGCCGTTGGGTTGCCGGACCGAGAAATGATGCCGATTCTGTAAAAACACCACGATAGAGCCCGAAGAGAAGACACAAAACAGAGGTGCAGTGTGATGGAGGAGAGCGGAATGAGGACGTCACATGTGTCCAGTAATGCCAATGACCACCAGGGTATCATCAGAATCGAACCATGTTGGCATGCGCCGTGACTAGGTGGCCAAGGTGGTAAAGTGGTGGAGGGTAATTTGAGTGGTCCATCTTGGGCTGACAAGTATCATTCAACTGGGAGAGAATCGAATAACGGCCCGAACGCCGCAAATAATTCGTGAGTAAGCGTCCATTTCAGCTTGCGACACAGTATTTAGGCATCGACAGTATGATTGTTTTGCTCCGGTTGTTTGGTAAGTCTGATAGACTACAACTTGTTGACTGTTGACTGTTGACTGCTCTGGGTGACAACACCATAGGGATGCGGTCCGCCAGAGTGCACCCGGCATGGCATCCTCTTGTAAAAGTTACTGACTGGTCACAACGTGCCGCCGACATTATGCAAGCTATTTAACGCTCAGTCGTCATCGAGATGGCGGTCATGGCAGTCGGGTAAACTTGCAGATGTCAACTGCAACCTACGACCGGCACCTGAGGGCAGTGTCCGAAACATGGTTGCTTTTTACGTTGCAGATGCCAATGTCGGAGATGTGTTGCAGGTGAACATGGTCGACGCGGAACATCGTAGAACAAGATAGCGGCGTGTAAAGATGTCCCCGCTAAAAGTGCCCCAACCAAGCCAAGTCAATATCCTGGAAAAGGGGGCAAGCCTCTAATCGAGGTAATTTGGGTATCCACCATTTCAAGATGATGGGCTCGTTTAGACATGTAAAAGACAATAACTCCGATAAGGCGTGAATTGAATCAAGGAAATGAGAGAGGGAAATAACTGCCAAGAGGTGGAAACGCTAGCTTTGATTGCAGGCAGTGTCACTGACTTGTCCCAGTGCAACTTTGGTCAATGGTATTGCGATTTGTGGGTTTGTCATTGTATTTGTGTTATTGTTGTATGGTCGTATATTCCTTGCAGCCCACTGGCAACCACCTCGGACACCAGATTTGCAAGATGAGGTGCATCCGCAACTGATCCTTTTAGCTTCGTATAATATGTGGCACCTGAACCGTGCTTGATGATAGGGGATTGCGTCCTCTAACAGAAGTATGGAGCAGGCCAAGACCCTGGAAATCCTGGGAGATCGCGAAGCTTGGGGGGACTTGCAAGGCCGCAAATGGCGCGATGCTCTTCAGCCGAGAATTAGTGAGACGCTGGGATAAATATGCCCGGGGAAGAGCACTGGCGCAATGCTTAGGGGTCCATCGTGCGCTGTAGCTTCGGTCGGGCACAATGTTCGAAGTCGGTATCTATTTTCGATGTAGCCCGTATGCAGTTGATGATACCCTCATGTTCGATCAGTGAGTTTTCACAGTGTCTTTATTTGTGAACTGCACTGGCAACCCACAATGGTGAGACCATGTTTGGCTACCAGAAAAGAGTGAGCGAGAGTTGCTTGTTGGCAGAAAGGCCAAGAAACGAAGAAACGGACACCCCCCACACGTCGTCATTTCGCACTCCGTTATTAGCTCCATTACCGAATCAAAAGAGGGTTGAATGGGGCGTCTGGCGTTCAACGGACAACGGGCCACCAGTTAACACTTAACCAGGGCAAGGCCAGGGGTACTCGCTGATTTACCTTTTGTACAGAGACTCTGTAATGTTGAGAAAAGTACAGAAGAGTATTGCATTGCACTGAAGGCGAGAAGGAGGAGGCTGAAAGAATGAAACAAAGAAAATAAAGTCCAGGCTTGCTTCTGATCAAAACAACCAACCCGATCACAGAGCGCGGCATGTACTGTGCATGTATGTCTCTGATTAACAACCCGAGATCGCAAAGAAAGTTCTAGGATTAATCAACCTTAGAACCGGCAGGTAGATTGCCTGTTTTGTTAAATGGGGTACTTCGGAAACAAGTACTCATCTTTTTAGCCTGACCAGGCTGTCACCTAAATACTCCCTGTAATTGATTCTGATCCTATGCCGTAAAGAAAGCGGTACTTTTGGTCATGTACTCGGTTTTACCCGCAAGCCTCGATAGCGTCTGGCACCTGCCAACTGCCAACTAGATGCCCCAAAAGTTCATCTAACTTAATGACCTGTGCCCACTGTTCTTTCTTTCTCCTTCTCCTTGCTCCCCACGGAACTACGTGACTTCCTCATTTGAGTTTGCTTTGGCTCCTTCTCCTTTCTCGCTCGCTCGCTCGGCCCTGGTTTTTCTCCCCCCATCTTGACGACCTAGCCCAACCTATCCCGTCACGCCCTGACCAAGTCGACGACTCGTTCATCATCTTAACCACCACCTTTTCTCTTCCCTTTCCACTTCTTACCTTTTTACGGTACCTCTTTTTTATTTTTATCCCTCCTCTCGATAATTCCGTCTGCCCTTGCAGCGGCTTTGGTCTCGATAGCGTCTCTCCGGTCCGTCGTATCGTATCATCCAGTCTCGTCACCGACTTCTTGCGATTTTATTCCTCGCACTTTTTCCGTCCCTCCGAGACCCTCGCGTCGTTTATTCCCGACTACAAACGGCCCGTGGCGAGTAAACCTTGCGCTTTCTTCAACCAACGAAGCGACACCCGTCATTTACGAAGCTTAACTCAATTTCTTGTCTTGTGTGAGTAGATCCGGCTGGCGATGCACAGCATCACGGGAGAAATGTCAACGTGTTGCGACGAGGGGCGTTTGCGAGATTTTGGTGGTGCTTTTTGATGGATCCCTGTCTTAGGTGGCCGATGCTGCGCATCTTGACGTCGGCCACGCACGGCGGCAAATTTCCTCTACCACCTCCTATTGTCGCCCTTGTTGGACATCGACGTCGCTTTGCGCTGCATTCTCCCGTCGCAAACTGTCGTTTTCGAGTTTCACAATTACATCAGACTAACCCCGATTTTTTTTTCTCTATAGATCTTCTTAGTGCGAGATTTGAGATACCCCGAGCCGAATCGACCCCATCCCGGTTTTCTCCATTCGATCCCGAACATCATACAATATGTCCTACTACGACAACCCTCAGTCTCAGTGGTCGTCTTCGACCCAGCAGCAGCAGCAGCAGCCGCCCACCCAGACCCAGAACAACTGGGAGCACCAGGGCTCGACTACTCCTGTCCGCGCAGGTACGCCAGCACCCAAAAATCAGTCGATCCAGAATTGTTGTTAACTTCTTGTTCAGGCGCCAGCGGTCCCCAGCCTCAGGACGATTACGCCTTCTCTTATCAGTTCGATGGTATGTGAAACCGTCTTGGAACGACTTTGCTGCATTCGATTACTACTTCAAACCACTTGTTTGTAGTGGTTTTAATTGGCATCCTCAACAGAAAAGACTGAACCCAACTCACCGTATGAATGGAAGCTGATTAGCAATTACAGAGGTCGATCGGGCTTATGAGAACTTGCAGAAGTCTGGCAAGGGTTATGGAATGGGCGGCCGCCGTGAGTCTTTGATCCAGCGTTCTTTAAATGTCGCCCGAGGCCCCGACAATGTCGGACGTCCCGGTGCGGCGAGGCGTTGGAACCAAAAATACTAACGGTCAGCGACAGACTCCCGAGGTTCCCACCATACCCCCGGCTCTCGCCCTCACTCGGTAAACAACTTTGATGATGCCCGCGGCGGCTCCCAGGGGCCCAACCTTCAAAACTTCTACGCCAACCAGCGTCACCAACCCTCACGAGGCTCCAACGAGGCAGAGCAGGTCATGCAGGCTAAGAGACGGATGGCAGCTCAGCGGGAGCGTGAGCTTCGAAACCTGCACACAGAGCAGCAATATCAGCGAAGTAGGCCTCCCTCTACTGTGTAGCACATTCAACTATCCAAAAGAAACAAGATGGCATATAGAGAAAAATAATGTGGTTATGGCCGCTCGTGTTTCTTCCCTTTCAAAAATCTTTCGCAGCACTTATGTAATATTGTCGAGTTTGTTGAGCATGAGCTAACAGCTTTTCTACGTAGCCGTCCTTTCTGAGGCGCCCCTCCCGCCCAGCAAGCAGATGTCCGAAGAGGAGACGCGAGAGTTGATTGCCCGCCAGCGAAGTGCCCTTTATGGTGAGGGTCCTTTTGCTGAGAAGGCAGGATACGTCGACGAGACTGGAATTGTCCGCACTGGTGCTCCCATTCCCAGCGGACCCTCAAGTGTCCGTGGCCACTCCCCCCTTGCCTATGACAGTGCTGGTCGCGGTCCTCCTACTGGCGATGCCGGTACTCCTATCTCTTCTGGTGACGCCCGTGGACCCCCCACCGAACCAAACTCGCGTCCCCACAGCACTGTCAGCCCCCAGGCTGCTGGTCCTGCCAACAAAGTCTTCGACAATGCCCAGAGCCGCACCAGCACATCCAGCCCGACTGGTGGTTCTCCTTCTCGGGACATGACCCCTGGCTCCAAGTCTAACCAGGCTGGTGGCTCGGTGGCTCCCATTGGAACCCGCCCCTCTGGTACACCCACAAACACGGCTTCATCCAAGCGATCGACCACTCCCCTCGCCTCGCCTGGTGGCTGGGGACGCGGAAACGGTGTTTGGGGTCAGTCGTCTGGTCTCGGTGCCCCAGCTAGCGTCTGGGGTTAAGAAACGTCTTGATGATGATGAGGAGCAACAACATGATTTGGGAATTGAACGTTGCATTGGGAAAGGCGCAGCGGTACACGTGCATTGCGACAAGGAATTCGGCGGGGACTGGCCTTTGACAACTCTCTTTCGTGAGTTTAAGACGGCGCGAACATTAAAGGATACCGGGGTCTGGACAGACTCGAGTGATGCAATCCAGGGCACAGGTGTTTGAAGGGACGGCATCAACTATGGAGTTGACATTGTTTTTCTGTTTTTCCGGCTGGAGGATACGACCTGGTGATATGGGAGTTGCATTTCAACATCAAAGAGGCGTCCAATTTCGTCTCGTTTATGCTTTGAGGGCAGGAAAAGATTTGTCGGGATAAAACGATGGACAGGATGGAATTTGTCGCGGTCGCTGGGGGCGGCAAGCTTCGGAGCTTGACGAATCTGGGAGCGGCAACTATATACCCAACAGGGCGGTTCTTACGGCGTTCACTCTGTTTACGACGACCGATCAGCCTGCGAAATCGACTACGGCATGTGTTAGCATCATCTGAGCGGCGCGTTCGGGGCATTAGCGATGGAGGCATTCGATTTGTCGGCGTTCATTCCATGGCTATGGAAATGAAAGGAAGGGCACTTACGAGGGATCGGTTACAGCCCATGGTCTGGCGATTGACGAGGAGTGTGTCTATATACGGCGAAAACACAACAAAAACGATATAAAAAAAGCACAAAACGGGCATTTTGGGGTTTAGGATGGTTCAAGGTTAGGTCTTTCTTCTTTCACGTCTCTCATTTGTGCCGGTTTTCGGGGGAGGGTTCGGTTCTGGTCTGTTTATACGGGAAGGGTTACTTTCGAGTTTATTTTCGCGAGGGAATGGAGAAATTGTTTTCTGATTTTAATGCGAGGGTTCGGCAGGGGGTGCAGGGACAGTAGTAATTGGCGAGTGGTGATACTGGTAATACAAGGTCATTACGGGTGAAGACTGGTGGTTTATTGAAGTGAGACACTGTACGCATGTGTTTGTCAAGACATTGAGCACAACTACCGTGAAGCTATCCATGTATCAGGTAGGTGTTTAGTGAGGAGGTCAAATGTTCTCGAACTGATTGACCTCTTAGCTAGTCAACCTTATCTGGTGTTTATCTCGTCTTCGAGTTGTCGGTGTTACGCACGAATGACAAAGGGAGCATACAATTGCATGTGCGCGTCATGGGAATCTCTCATCCCTCACCGAAACCCCCACCTAAGCCATCTCCCCCATTTCGGGGTCCAGCGTGGGGCACTCAAGAGAGCTCAACCAAAGTCTCATATGCATATTCATCTACTTGCAGCAATTGAGGGGGAATGAATGACGGGTACACTACGTGACGCGACTCCTTTTGTTTACCTATGGTTTTGTCAGAGTACATATAACTCATTGTTTACCCCTCTTTGTTCTACCTGGGACAACCATACCTACAGAGTTTAATCAAGATGCCTTCCTTTGACGAGAACAAAGCTTACGTTGAGCAAGAAGAGACATTTTTTGACGACGGAAGAGAAATTGAGCTTTTGCATTATATCTACGGTCGGTCGGATATCGATGAGTTGCGTGGTTCGCCGGAGCGCGTGCTCCAGGCTATTGATGGGTTTGGTCGCACCAAGAAGTATCTCATGAACGTTGGTGAGGACAAGGGCAAGATTGTGACAGATCTTATCGCTGAAGTGAAGCCCAAAGTCATGGTAAAGTCAATTGTATGCCTCGATCGAGACAGATACTAACTTGCGCAGGTCGAACTCGGCGGCTATGTGGGCTACTCAACTCTCCTCTTCGCCAACGCCGTTCGCAAAGCAGGCGGCACAAACTACTACTCCCTCGAGCGTAACCCCGAATTCGCAGCAGTGATAACTTCCCTCCTCGATCTATCGGGTTTATCATCAATGGCCCGCGTCATCGTCGGTCCCAGCGACGCCGGTCTAGCACGTCTACACAAGAACGGCACCGTCAAAAAGATCGACCTCATGTTCCTCGACCACTACAAGCCCGCCTACACAAGCGATCTCAAGCTCTGCGAGCGTCTTGGCCTTGTCGGACCGGGTAGTGTGCTTGCAGCGGATAACGTCATCAAGCCTGGAAACCCACCGTATCTGGCGTACGTGAGGAGCAGTGTTGCTGAGAAGAGAGCTGCGAGGGGACAGGGCGGTGATAAAGATGGGTTTGCGGATAGGACGGCGAAACAGTACCTCAAGAGGGAGGGAGAAGAGAAACTCAATGAGGAAGAGGGCGATCCGAATCTAGTGTATGAGAGTAAATTGGTTCACAGCTTTGAACCAACTGGTGTTCCTGTAAGTCTTCTCCTCTGCACTTCCTTAAACGACCTCTGCTAACAATTCCAGGATGCCGTTGAGATTACAAGATGTACAGGCCGCGAAGACTAACTTTATTTCCCCATATCTTATCTATCTAGTATTTTAAATACAAAACCTAGTTCAAGTTCTGCCCCTCAACACCAAGACACAATGTCGCGATCGTCCCCTCACAATGCCTCTGGGCTTCCCCGCCTTTCAACAAATCAAGAGCCACGCCCGGTTAGCTCAATCGGTAGAGCGTGAGACTCTTACGAGTACGCGATCTCAAGGTTGCGGGTTCGACCCCCGCATCGGGCTGTTCCTATATAAAGATTCGATTGCAAACAAGCGAGGCTTTCATTTTTTGCTTTTTCGTGTTTGTGATGTGTGGTAAGTGGTGTTATGGTGTGCTTCGAGTCAGTCGCTGCAATGGGAACTGTCGCGCAATTGCTGCATACAGTTAACAGTGAGTCTTTGCTGAGGGTTTAAGTTAGTTCTTTTTGTCCAATTTAGAAGGCAGTGTGGTGTTTTATTGCGCCTCGTCCGTGATGTCGAGATGGTGATTCTTCTCCTGGCTTACACTGCTTCCGACCCACGCGAAGAACAACGACACTGTCTAACCGTTCCGATTACACGACCCAGCAATTGAATGCAAGTGATTCATTGCTGGAAAGACATTAAACGCTACCTAATCTAGCGATCTCTGTTAAATAGTCTACATTCTCAATGCCAATCGTGGTTGGGGTTCGCGCAAGTTCCCGTGAGGTCATCATGAATGAGTATCACCCAACCACAATGCGCTTCTCCTTCACATCAATTCTCCAGTTATTTCAGGTAATTCCAGAGTCATCGTTACTTACTAGCATTATTTTGAACGCCAGGGACGAGCAATGTCGGGCTACTGGCATGAGTTCCTACCATCTGTGAGAATCGCCTGGAGGACGACGAGCCTCTTGGCCTGAGCATAACGGAACTGGATTGAAGACGCTTACCTACAAACCAATCGCGACCTTCCCCGAAAAGGTTCACACGCTAATGTTCTACTCCCGGGCTGGACACAAAGGCACATGGCTAGCTTTCCAAAAGCCCACTCAACTCGACGTGTGGCTCGGCCGTGAACAAGTGATGACATGGACAGGCGAGATCACAATCTCACTCCCGGCCCCCGACTCACCTTTCAGGGCTGACAGCATGTCGACATCGGCTCCCCTTGATGGTGTTGAGACCTTCAGAGCGTGCCGGGCCTGGATACCTATTTGGGATCAATATCGTAGGCATCATCTACCCATTATTGGCCTCCTATTCACATATACCGACGGCAGTCAACGATGCGTCGGGCCGGTCCTGGCTGCTCCGGTCAATTTTCACTCAGACAAGATTTGGCTCGGTAACATCAAAGTTCCGGGACGAGAAGTCTCGGGCCCTATACACTTCAAGGGTATTATAAACAGGCATGTTCGCGCAGAGAAGCCAACCGACGACGACGATGACTATCATTATCTCGAGCTGCCGCTGAAATGGCGTCTTAGTTGGCACTTTACACGCTTTTGGATGGCTGTAGAACAATACGACAGTAGCGAGGTTCATGATGAGATTGGTGAAGCTCTGGTTCTTGGAAAGGGGAGTAACACCTTGAGTGAATCAGAGGTCAAGACTTTTGATGTTCGGGTCAGCACCAGGTGTTGAATCTCAACGGTACGTACCTAGGTAAGTAAGGCCAACTATCGACGTGGTTTAGTAGGTAGCAGAAACATTGACCTCCGAAGTCTTACAATGCAATAATAAGTATTAGTCTAAGCAGTCTGCTTCTAGTCTTAGTAACATAAGCCAACCTGTTAATTTCATCTCCGATGCTTCCAGTGGCCAGTTTTAGTTGTCTCCTCATGATCCAAATATCACAAACTCTGGACGGAGTGCCAAATGGCAGCTTTGTGCATACTTCTCCTGCTGTTCGTCCTGAACTGTACCTCCATCTTCATCTTCATGTGAGATATGGCACTGGTGTGAGTCGAAGCGCCAATCCAGTCGCCCGCGCCAGGGCACCTGCAGGTATCGAAAAGCTTCTTCTGCCATGGTTGGTTGAGACAGGTGAACGCTGCTGGCTCCAGGCAAGCCATTTGACTCTCGCTGAGTCTCCGAGGTCCAGTTGACCTGTGACTCGTTGATATCAGGAACCCCTAACCACATGCATTCCGCCAATCCAACTACCATGGCTGCCCCCATACAGTCGTGACGAACTTGTCCCATAGACCGTCGTGTCCCATCTGTATAAGTAAGTAACAGACCCATCACTTTGGAGGGTCCTTCGGGTTCTCTCCATGATAGACAGGGAGTCACTTCCTTGACTCCCTCGAGCTTCACAGATGTAAGAAGATATCTGGATCTCGACGCCGCAGGGGAATTCGTGGGCGTGTAATTGGGGCGTATGTAATACATTGCTGGGTTCTCGATAAATAGCCATGTTTTAGATATTTGGTAGTTTGCCCAAAAAGCACGACATGGTCGACTTCTTGGGAGTCGTAGCAATGCATGACACAGTGTAGCCCCCTTCTGCGCGTTGTCGTCAAGTGTGTCTAGTTCTAGATGGGGACCTAGAGTGAGGCTACGGTTCCCGTCGGTCCGCAACTAGATCGAGGTCAACCAAATTAGGTATAGGGAGGGGAGGGAGGTACTCACAATAAGTGTATTGCACCATTGGGTACCTGTGAAGTAGATCCGTTCCCAGAGTTCCGAGATCCGTTCACCTTCGTCGAGGCTCAGGTACATCCACCAAAGCGGAAAGAGACCACCTTCGTTGTGGGCGATGTCGAAAGGAAGTGATGCAGAATCATTCGGAATGATCTCGATCAAAGCATCCCGGTATCCACAAAACGAGTAGCCACTTGTTCCAGGCTTGTTAAAGTCGATATGCTGGACGATATTGGATAGTTGCTGACCATCATTCTGATTGCGGTCGATACGAACATGAAAACCGGGAAAAGGGAATAGCGCAAGTGTTTTCGGTATTGTTGACCATAGGAAGTCACAGAACCGCGTTTGGTGAAGAATACGGCCGGATGGAGAGAACTCTATGTCTTGGTGGTGGAATTCTGGGATTCTAAGGCGTCGAATCTTGAGTCCCTGTGGCAGCATTAGATAACGTCTCAGGGTACAAAAATGAACAGCCTCAAGGGTATAGTCTACAAATTTCGTCTCTTATGTTTCCAGAGGCCAATCTTCCTGATACTCTGAGGGCGGACTTACATCAAAATGGCCCTTGAAACATAAAGGCAACGTTAAGAGACGATGTACATTCCAACCAACGCCCGGCGTTGGCTGAATGGTAGGCGTATCTTCTGGTCGCATGATGTGAATATCCCGTACACCCAAACGATCAGACGAGATAAAGACGCTGACAGCCGTTTTGTTGTAAGGATTGAAGGTGAAAAGCGGTTCCCCATCTTTTAGTTTCTCGGTTGATAAGGACCTGACATACTTTAGACCCTCGATGTGGATGTATCGGATCCAGAGCGTTGAGGTCTCGTCTACGTTGATGTGTATAGCTGCAGGGTCTTTCTTTTTTCGTAGCCACAGACGTTTGAGCTCCATGACCGCCTCTTCTCGAAGACAATCACGCCCAATTTTGCGCAAAATCTTTAAAGAAAACATGGAGTAAGGGGAAACATAGGCCATCCTGTGAGCAAACCTTTCGCTCAACCAATCGGCACGATGTCTCTCGGTTGAGGGGAGAGAGGTCTCCCATATCGATTCTTGAATGGTTGCACCCCAGATGTCACGATCCATGCGGTAACCAGGCTGTGACCAATGCGGAAGAGTGAATTTCACGCATGAGAAATGATATGCCTTGTAGGCATTTGAGCCGAACAGAGCGTTGCTTCTATGTTTCTCCTCGTAGCGATGAACTTGGAAATCGGGAATCGGGTTTAACCATGTCTTGTCGGGGTCGTGTATGATGATCATATCGTCTATTTGGAAGCGGAACCTGCAGAGCCCACAGGCAGGGTAGACGCGAGGTATCTTTATCTTATTCATGTGTAGCTTGAATGTGAAGTCAGTACAGGAACTGCAAAGAAGCTCTAAACAGCAAAAAACTGACTTACCGATTTTGTTTATGATGATTGCAGTTTGATTGAAGATGAAGATGAAGATGGAGATTCAGCGTTTGGGGACATCGAGATACCTTGGGTTAGTACCTGTCATTGCCCTTGTGAAAGTGAGGAAGGCACGTTGAGTCTGGCAGACGATGTCATTTAGGCAAGCGCGATCTACCTACCATTTCATCATCTGTCTTATCTCAAACACCAAGAGATGAAAGCATAAGAGATAAAATTATTAGGGCAGCTTATGCCACTTAAACTAAGCTTCTTAGACTACTTATTTTTATACCCTAAGACTTAGGAGGCCAACTTTTCTGCTACCCACTAGGTAGGGTATGAAGAAGACGAGCTTGTCAATATCATCATCATTCAGATACATAATTCCCAGCTGCGGCTCAAGTTATTCCCGTCGTCCACATTCCCATCTCATCGAAGCTTTGCCATTCGCGTTACCCTGCACTATTCGCCCCCATTCCAGACCCCTACTAGCGTCCGTGGAACCTCACCCCTGGAGTTTCAACTCAACACCACGTCTCATCTTTTTTAACGACTACAACAGCTAAAGAAAACAACATATCCAGTGCATTTGAGCTCTATCGCATTCATTCGAGCTTTAAAACTTGTATTTCTATCTGTGACTTTCCCGGCTCGACCCAATGCTCTCATCATTCACTACAAAACTCGCCCTCAAAAAGGCCGGTATACCAAGCGATATACTCTCCTTTCCCACAGAGAAGCGCGAGCCAAACAAGCTACGCAAAAATCCTCCTGACCCTTCCGACAATGATGCAGACTCTAGCTGGTCTTCGTGGATGTCGGTTCGCTCTCTGCCTCTTACTGTACAGCCGTGGCTAACGCCGCCTCCTGCTGCTGTATCTGTTGGACGCGTACCTGGAATCGGAGATAAAGCCCCCGTGGATAGAACGCAGAAGTTAAGGCTTGGAAGGAGGACTTTGGTTGTGTTTTTACGCTGTGTTGGCTGTGCATGTAAGTTATTCCATTTTGACGAATGAAACAATGTTCTAACAGAGAAATAGTTGCGCAAAAAACTTTTATAAATCTTCGTACCATGGCAAATCGCTATGGAGATGCACTAACATGTATAGCCGTCTCGCACGCCTCAGAGCAAGCGACAAAGAAATGGGTAGATCTTCTCGGCGGCGCATGGAGCGTTCGCGTAATAGTCGATGAAGATCGAGCTCTCTACGCAGCATGGGGTTTAGGCACGAGTAGCATGTGGTACGTTCTCAATCCATCGACGCAAGTGCAAAGCTGGAAAGAGACGGGGTGGCTAGGTGAAAAGGTAGCGGGTGCGATACAGGGTAAGACAACTCCAAAGCCCAAGCCAAAGACTACTGTTCAGGCTGTTGGGAAAGAAGAGGAAGAAGAGGATGAGGGTCCTTTGACGACGATGGGGAATAAGTGGCAGGAAGCTGGGGCTTTTGCTGTGGATGGGACGGGGACTGTTATTTGGGGTGGGAAAGCTGCGAGGGCGGATGATGTTATGGAACTTGAAGATGGGGCGAGGATTTTATTAGCGTAGCAAGTTAAACAGCATAAATATGAACTTTTGGATATTGAGAACAAGTCACTATGTAGAGATGTCTATAACTGGTGTCGGTGTTGGTGTCTCCCATCCCCTCCTTCCTTGTGCCTCCAGTACTGTATTGATATGGCCAACAGGAATAGCCTGCGCATGCCAGCTAATAATGCATCGCCCATACCAAAATAACCAATCCAGACGACCTTTCCATTCAACGCGGCGCCATCGGAGCCCAGCCTCACATGTGTTTCCGCCATGAACTGTCATGCCATTCGACGGTATCAATCTCAATGCTTCGACGACCGCGCCCGTCCCATTAGGAAGCAACCTGATCCCTAACCACATATCCCCTGTTGGCACGACCTGCATCGGTTCAAGCAGATGATCAAGCCGTACCTGCCCTACCGTTTCACGATGGCCATCAGAGTACGTCAACAAAAGCCCGACGATGCCTGTTGATCCAGGCGCCCATGATCTACATGGCACAACCTCGACTACATCTTTCAGCGTCGCAGATGTAGCGAATCTTTGGTTCGATAAGCCTGAAGAACACAACGCAGAGGAGCCTTCCAATCGTACGATCGGGTCGTTTTCGAGACGTTTATCTTTAGTGTCGAACGCAAGATAATCGACGCAGCCTTCGCGGTAGCCGAACCAGAAACGAGCGTGCTTTTCCGCTGGGAATGAGGTGATGTAGTCGTATTTGACGACAATATCATGTTGGCTGATATGTGTGCCTAAAACAAAGACACGTCCTTTATTCGTTCGTAACTGCCCAGCAATCAGCACAAGGAACAATACTATTTGGCTTTGAGAAACGTACCATGGGGATATCTCGACAAAAGTGAGGTCTTTTCCGCCGTCGCCAAACTTCAAAGATTCGCTCGCCTTGTTGGACGGGGAAGTACAGCCAAACTGCATGCAGTCTATCACCGCCACCCTCTTGATAGAACGTAAGATCCTCGCCTTCAATGTGGCAGTGCAGATCTACAAGATCCCCATCGACCATACACGCTGAATAGCCAGTAATTCCAGGCTTGCTGCAGTCCAAGCACTTGAAGTAATAAGTTGAGTGAGCTCTGTTATCCAAGCTCACCCGCCATACCGCTGTTGGATTTGGCGGCAATACAGACCATCTGACGGGCGAGCTTTCGGAGGTCGAGTGGAGTGATTCCACTCGTCGCAGGTCACGAATCTTGAAACCCTGAGCATGTCAGACCTAGAGCAGGAGCTTTGGGTGGTATTCCACTTACATCGGTGTATGCTCTGAGCAAGTGATGCGTTTTGCTCAGTGTGAGGCGACTCCACCAAACACCAGGCCAGTCCTGTTTTGACATTCCATATCTGGAAAAGTATATTGCTACCACTCCGAGATGATTCGAGGCAAAGTAGATGTTAACAATATCTCCCCCTTGTGTTTTTATCGGACGAGAGTTTTTGCCATTCTGCTTGTTCGACAGACAATTCAGGTATTGAATGCCATCAAACGCCACAGTTGTCCTCCAAATAGGTTGGGAAACGTCGACGATGAAAAGCATACGACCATCTCTGTTGCTTTGGAATGACATAGGAGTTGTCTGCGACGAGAGAAAGGTCTCCACGCGTAACCTGGCTTGTGTTTGAAGATCGGGTATGGTCACACTGGCTGCTGCATTAGCCAAGATGGATATTCTTCGATTCACATCAGAGAGCGGCGGCTGAAACTCGTAGTAGACCAGTTCCCATAATCGCCTCATGGAGACAAATGACCAATTTTGGTTACAAGACAGATGCGATGCGGGAAGGACATGCTTATATCGTCTCCAGTGGCGCGGCGGAATGCATTGGTGATTGTCTGGGTTGAAAACCGGTGTTTTGTAATCAAATAGCACTGGTAGGCTTGTCGTACCATCGGGATTTGCTGTTGTTTACCTGTCAGTGAGACGGGATGATGAGTGTTTCGACAGCCAAACCTACCTTCGGATGGGTGAGAAGGTCTGAGTACCTTCTCCCCATCAATGAAGCCAAAGAGACAGAAACAGCAATATGATTCCCATCGAAACGAATATGTTTCGTCCATTTTGTATCAGTCCGCGATGACCATTTGCCTTGAGCCAGGCGTTTGTCCTTTTGCATGTAATCAGTCTGTGCGGTTAAATAGCCCAACGCGCACAAGAATATGCATATCAGCAGGTTTGGGGATATAATCGCTTTTTCAATGTGGTCTCTGTCCATTGTTTGCAAGCAAACATCTGTTGTGGTCATCCAAGCGAGCAAACTTTAGATTAATCACCCAAACCGATTGTCAGCCCATGGTATGAATAGCGACAAAAGGCGGCAACAATCGAGCCAATTATTGACGATTTCACATAGTAAACGACGTTGATGGGCCGTTAGATTCTTGGTATAGCAATCCTGTAGCGACACGTTGTGATAAAAACGTTTTTGATCGGCAGCGAGCCGTGGGTAGAGTAGAATGTCATTTCTGATTCCTCATGTGTATTTCCTGAGGCGTTTGACTGCATCCATCGGGCGCATCATGACTGGCTGTACTGTCGTACCAAAGCAAAGTCTGTGTTCCGTCTATTGATGCGTTTGACAGACCGCTTGGTCAATCAAAGCGACAGATATTGTGACTATTCTGTTTGTTCCGTCTCGAAACATGTACAGCGCAACCGAGTAGGCGTCCGATTATCGGATAGCAGCCGTGGCAGCTGATGAGAAAGAGTCGGCTACGAGCATGTTGGTCGCAGTATCAAAAGCAAGAAGCCTTCCGCGTCGTAGCGTCGACTATATGGTCGAGAATGCACCAGCCAGCTGCTCTCGAGAGGGAGATAGTGTTGAGAAAGACTAGGTACCTGCAGGTTCAGCCCGCCGCTGACCGAAATAGTAGTCACAGTATCAGCCAAGGCGCGGACAGAGCAATTGAGTTTCAGCAGTTGGCAAATAGTCTACAAGCCACCTCTCGTCAGCTTGAAGTCAGTCAGCATTTTTTCAGCCCAGCCAAAGTCAAGGCAGAGCGTTTTACTGGCGCTTGACAACGCACACTGTGATATCGCCCAAACAAGTAACCATGATGACATTTAGGGACCTTGGGGAAAAGGTGTGGTTGTACCTTTTGCGGTAAGAGTTGTTTTTCTTGTAAAGATGGCTTGTGTGAGTGGAAAGAAGCAGTAGTGAAAACACGAGCTGAAAAAAAGACGAAACCACGAGGAAACAAACATATGTGATACCAGTACTACATGAAAGTGTGGCTTGAGGCTGGTGGTTGATCTCCCGAGACGAGACTTGCCATTGAAAAGACGTGTCCAAAAGACAGCAGAATAAGTGGCCGGGGCCAGGAATAGACACGGGGATAGATCGTATTTCCAGACAAGACGAGACGTAATACGATGCACCATAAATCGATCGTCATCGGCAGAAGAAGCAATATACTAAATAAGTATCCCGTACCACAACTCAAGCTCGGTCCCTCCGCACGTGCAAGGGATTATTCTGTACTGTATCTACACCCTCGATAAATGATGAGGCTGGTGTTAATCCTGTTCTTGGAATTGCAAAGGGATAACAAACCTTTGATCCGTCAAAAGGGAGGCTTGGAAGGTATGACAATGGCGCGTATTCTAGAAATGAAAGAGTAAGAGGCTGGGTCGTCGGTGAGACACTTTCAAGGAGAATTAATTATATCTCATACGCCGTCAAGACTTGCTGCGAGAGAAAGATACGAACGAGGCGTATCCGTAACTTACAGTGGAACATTTCTGCCCACTGATCTTCAAAGCATCACGAGACCTCGAATTCTTTCTGTTTTGAGCATATCAATCATTATGGGCTGAGCTGAACAAGGTAGGCGCTAAACTCTTAGGATCTATGCATATCTACATACAGAATTTCGATAGTCTGGTGAAGCTAGCGGGACGAAGAGAGAGGCTGAAGTGAGCCATTGAAGCAATAAACTTCAGACGACTCTACAAAAGACTAACCATCATCATCACCATTAACCCCTGCACCCTAAAGCCTTGACCTCAATCACATAACGTCGTCTCGTTCAATGCGCTGGCATGCCGGTAGGCCGGCATGAGAATAGCAGTTCCAGTGCTTAAAGGGGAAGGGAAGCACGCGGGCCGAGAGTGGGTTTGGTCCATTGATTCCCATTCTTTGCTTCAGGAATTGCTTTTTTTATACTTTGATAGATTGCGATGGGTCGGATCTATAGAAACGTTGGTTCTTGTTAATAACCGGACAAATTCTGGGTTGGCGACTGTGGACATTTGCTTCAGGTTGAGATGACACATCAGCTAACAGACAACATGATGATCTCAAGTGTAATCACTACGGATACTCTGAACCAAGAAAGAATAGGAGACGCCTCTTTCAAGCATCATCACAATACATCAATAACCTGAGAAATGTATCATGGAAGAAGGGAGGCCAGGCCCTTTTCCACTTGCTCCACGCACACACACAAATGTTGATCAGATAATTAATCCAGTTTAGTTCCGGTTAGCTAAACATGTAATGTATGTATCTTTAGTATCTGCATATCTTCCCCACAGAGTCGGCCTTTTGAGGCTGCGTCCCAGCAAACCATTGCATTGCAGCTCAAGGAAAGGGACGGGACAAAAAGGTACCATACCCGCCCACGGACATGCCCGCGCCTTTCTCAGTCATCTGTTTCTCGCTGCTACTCTGTCGTCTCGTCTCTACTGCTGTCAGTGTTGTGGCACAGAAAAGTCCAGAAATACCATCAAACAAAGGGGTCCTGAGTTTGAGGGGAATTAGAGGACCGACCCCTCGAAATCCAGAACCCGCCCTCTCAGGAACGGGAACTTTGGATTGGATATACCAAGAGTTCAAGTAGAACATCACGTCATGTGATGCATAAAGTGACTTGTTCCCCTCGTACCGACGCAGCAACAGCCTGAGCTAGGCATGGATCATAAGCGGCCAGGAGGTCATGCATCCAATCCGCAGCCTGGGGAGGAGAAAGGATGGACGAGGTGGATACAGACACCGTCAGGGGGGATGGTTTTTAGCAGAATCAGGGTCCCTGAGCCATCGTGCTCCCCCTGTAGATACTGACACAGCGCTAGACTAGCCGGGGGTCAGGAGTAACCTTGACCTTGACTGACCAACCTTGAGGGCAACCCGGACAGAAGCTGGAGCATTTGTAAATCAATGATGATGAACTCGTGTTGTACGGCGTATCGTCAATGGATGGAAGTTAATGTGATGTAATGTGATTTTAGCCAGGCAATTTGGATGGAGTCTTGAGTCTCTACTGTTAATTAATATCCTTGGCTAGGTAGCCCAAAACAGTCAACAATTACCGGAAATCGCACGGTATATCGAAATAGCACTGGAATTATTCCATCCAATTACTACATCTGTAGACGGGGCAGGCCTAATTACAACTCAACGTTGGTACAGATTGATTCTCTGGTTATCTGGAACTCCTATTTCGGCCCCATTCTTTCCTTCACTTGTGACCGGCCTCTGGGCTATTGCTTTGCTACACGGTTCAATTCCAGTAGTTATTGTCTTCCTTATCCCTCCGGCCAGAAACATTGACCCTTTGATGGTCTTTGCTTTGAACCTTCCCGGGGCTTGTCTCTGCTGAGGCTGTCCAGTATCCCCGCTTTCACTACCGGCACAAAGGCCCATTCGCTGCAACGGACGGTGAGTGATTGCAATGGTTGGGGCTAATAGGCGGTGGTCTACAAAACACTGTGCCATACCGTCACTGTTTTCACCGAATGATGGCAGCATCAGCATCAATATCAACAAACTCGGCATACGAGCAACTGGCTGAGTATACGACAAGAGGCTTAGGTGAGCCTTTAAAAACGTCCCCGTTTAAAAACTGCAGGTGAGCTTATTCTTTTCCGAGGTGTGCACTATTTAAAGGGTGCACAACTAACTCAATGCTGCCTACAGTGCGAAACCTTCTATTCACACCCCGCAGTCAGCCTCCCCGGGTCCGTCCTGGATGGAAAGGCAGGTACAGCACAGCGCAGTAGGTACCTGCCAACCTACAGTCGGGGGTACTTGGTGCGCTAACTAAAAACTCCCGGTGAAGGCCTGCATCTTTCCCCCCCCTCCCCCCCAAATAATATTGATGTTACCAGATCCAGAACGACTACCGTAACGAGACGTGATATTACCTACTTTCCCCTCAGATCAGAAGGTCCAAACCAGAAAAAGTCCCTGTCTCTTCTTGTCTATTGTCCCCAAGGTTGTCTTGCTTAGTAGCTTGTCTTGCCTTGTTTGACTTGACTTGACTTGACATCTTTCTTTCTCCTTCAACTACTCTCCCTCCAACTGGTAAAACTAAACCAACGGGCTGTCCTGTCCATCCATCCACCCGTCCAATCCATCTCGCTACTCAACGCCATCTCTTGTCATTCCCATACACATCCGCATTTTCCAATCTTGCTTTGTCTCTGTTTTCTTTCTTCATAATTCTTCTTCTCTCTGCTATCAACTCTACATGGTCTGCTCTTCTCTTTTCGATTCTCACTATAACCATCGCCGCTTCTGAACCATACCTCGCCACGTCTTTCTCCAACCCTGAACAGTCAAGTTACCTTACATACCATCATTTCGCCCTCTAGCCCCCCGACGAGACGAGACGAGGTGAACCGGCGTCCCTCGCACCGAGCGACCCCCTTTTGGCAACGAGGCCCCCCCACAGGCACAAGCACAAGCCTCTCCGACACGCTCAATTCATAGTCCATTAGTCCAGTCCACAGGCCGCTACTGCTCGCCATCTCCAGAAACCTACCTACATTGCCATCTTTATCCTGCGCCCCGGGAAATTGTTGTTATACCGACTGCACTTCACTGCTCTTTTTTTCTTATTACTCGGCGCGGTTTCTTGTGCTCTGATCTAGATACTCGTTCACACTCGATCCAATACGCTGTCGCTGTCGATTCGCATTACATACATACTTTCTGGCTCTGACGTTGCTTCGCTCGTTCGCTATTCCCACCCAGGAACAGCGCCCTCTCATCAGCGACCAGATTCGCCCCTGACGCTACGATAGACTCTGGCATTGGATTGCATGCTGAAGTCTCGCGGCCATCGCTAGCGCTCAGAACAGAACAGAATTGAATTGCACGACCTTTTTCCCCCCGTACGCTGCTCCAGTTTGCGTTTCTACAGAGTTCGCCGCCACCAGAGCAGGAGAACCGGATCCACGAGCCCAGACGCACGCAACGTCGTCACGCATATACTGCCACCGGTCCCCGCAATCACTTGAACCGTCCCGGGGCTCACTCGCTGCTCCATATGGACGCCCAGACCACAACGGCCGAACCGCAACATCCTTATCCCTCTAGTCCTTGGACTTCTGCCTCGACGATATCATCGAGCACAACGAATCCGACAACACCATCAGCGACGAGTACGCACAGCGCTTCCGCCGCTGAGGGCTATTTCTTCCAAGATACGTCCGCCACACAATTCCACACTCGGCTCGACTTTTGGCCCTTTCTCATCCCTCAGCAATCAAATATCTACCACGCTCAACTCCTCCATTACAATAAGCTCATCTCCCCCTCCCGCGGCGGCGGCCTGCAGACACCGCCACTCCCTCCCGTCATCTCTGCTCCTTACGTCCAGGCGGCGCCACGGTCGCGATCCTCCAGCAAGGTGTCACCGAGGGACGCCTCCGCCGGCAAGGGGAACACAGCTGGAGGCCATGGGAGCAGGTCACACCAGAATTTAGACAAGAGTCGCTCGGTTGTATCCTCCAAGGAGGTTCCGTCCAAAATGCCTTCCAAGCAGCCCGCCGACTCATCGAGGCCTTTACCCCGACGATCCGCACCCTCGGCTCAGTCCCACTCTAGTTCAGTGCCCTCGACGCCTCACCAGCACGCTCGGCAATTTTCATTTGAGGACCGCGAACCGTCGCCTACCGGCACGAATAACCACTCACCGCGATCGGCTTATTCTGAGACGAATAGTACGTTACCCGCGCTCCGGCCTTTGCCACCGCGATTGGGAGGCTGCAAATACGAGACTGCCCAAATAAATTCTAGGAGGAGAATACCGTACTCGGTCGGCAATGATCGTCTGGAAAAGCTGGACTTGCGGACGGTCAAGGGCAAGTTGACCGAGGATGAGGAGCGAAAGTTGGCCACGGACATGCGAGAGGTTTTTGACCGGTTACTGCCCACCGCCGCTGTCGAGGAGAACCGAAAGAAACTAGTGTCGAAGCTTGAAAAGATCTTCAATGACGAGTGGCCCGGACATGACATTCGGGTGAATCTCTTTGGTTCCTCTGGAAATCTTCTCTGTTCAGATGACTCTGATGGTACGTGTTTTCTAGAAGCCGCTTGGCCACAAACTAACCCGCTTTAGTGGACATTTGCATCACAACATCGTGGCACGAATTGGAGGGTGTCTGCATGATCGCCAACCTCCTAGCGAAACGTACGTATCTTTCTGCACTACCACCGATATCTCGCTAATGCCAGACCAGGAGGAATGGAAAAGGTTGTTTGCATTTCAGCCGCCAAGGTACCAATTGTCAAGATATGGGACCCCGAACTGGGCCTTGCGTGCGACATGAATGTCAACAATACCCTTGCACTCGAGAACACGCGCATGGTTCGCACATATATCGATATTGACCCACGGGTTCGCGAGCTTGCCATGATCATAAAGTATTGGACACGGAGAAGAATAGTCAATGACGCCGGTACGTTATTTCCCCCCTCCACAAACTCTCTCGTCTAACGGTTCGGCAGCGTTTGGTGGCACATTGAGTTCGTACACGTGGATTTGCTTGATAATTGCGTTCCTGCAGTTGCGCAACCCGCCTGTCCTCCCCTGTTTGCATCAGTCGCCACACAAGTTACCCAAGCCCGACGGTACGCTTCCCGATTTCGCCGACGATATTGATAAACTGGCTGGTTATGGAAGCAAGAACAAGTCGTCTACTGCCGAGCTCCTGTTTCAGTTCTTTCGCTTCTACGCACACGAGTTTGACTACGACAAGCAAGTCCTTTCTGTACGACAGGGCAAGCTGATCACAAAGCACGAGAAGAAATGGCATTACGCGATCAACAATCAACTTTGTGTCGAAGAGCCTTTTAACACGTCGCGAAATCTCGGAAACACAGCCGATGAATATTCTTTCCACGGGTTACATGTTGAATTGCGCCGAGCTTTTGATCTGATCTCAGTGGCGAACTTTGAGGAGGCTTGCGAGCAATACGTGTTCCCTAAAGAAGAGGAAAGAGTATGGTCCCGGCCTGCACCACAGCCTCGACCTGTTCTGCTTCGCAGTTCGTCGCAGACACATTCAGGACGTGGAGGTCGTGGAAACCACCGCGGCGGCGGACGACATAACAATAACTATCGGGGTGGGAATTCGAATAGGCGAGCATCTGCGGGCGTTCCACAATTCGATGCAAGCACCACCAACAACAACAGCATGTTTATGCAGCCGGTCAACATGGCGCAAGATCTACAGTGGTACCAGAATCAACAGTTCCAGTTCCAATATGCACAGCAGGACCTCATGACTCAAATGGCGTTGCACCAAGAGAATATGAGGCTTTTGTATGCCAGTCAGTCACCAGCATTTATGCAGCATCAGGCCCAGGCTCAAGCGATGGGCCAGCAGCAACAACAGCAGAGAATGTCGACAAGTGCAGGATCAAACCAACAGCAGCCGCAACAGACATCGGATCGTTCTAGGACAAATTCGTTCGATAACCCGCCGCTCAGTGCCCCTCTGCGACCAGATCTATATGCTTTGTACGGTATGAACTTGGGACAACAGCAGTTCTTCCCCCAAGCAGGTGCAAGTTACGGAACGTATCCTTCGTCTCCTGCTAGTACGACTGGAGCTACTCAGGACTTCCGTCGCCCCCTGCAGCGAAACGGTATGACTAACGAAGCAGGTACTCAAGGGTCAAATGGTACCCTGCGTTCGCATTCACAGCCTGCATCGCGTTCCCCGTCTTCATCACAGGCAGCCGCTGCGTACTTTGGCGCCCAATCATTTAGTGGATCTACTCAGTCTCGAGGCGCAAATGGCAACCCAATTCCCAGTTTCATGTCTGATGACACAGATTTCGACGAAACACCAAAGGCGACTACAGACTCTCCGCAGTCGGAGGAGGGCAAATACTCTGTATACCTGTCAGAAAGCCCCAGCCCTGTCAAGAAGCCTCAACAGCCAGCGCCAGCCACGAACGGTCTTGCGTTTGGAGATGTTGCTGGTCAGAACGCAAGTAATCCAAGTCCTGGCCGACGACGGTTATCGACAGATCAAATCCCCCAAACAATTCTCGACCGCCGAATGAAGAGAACGTCACGATCGCCTTCGCCCTTGGGGCAGTCAAGGAGTTTCACGGCCACGGCTTCATCTGCGCCACTGGCACAAGGGCCTTTCCCTGGTACCCAGAACAAGAACCTTGGACGTCCCCTGGTCGTGAATGGATCCAACTTGAAGACGAGCGTCACCCCAAGCCCGCGTCAGGCCCCTTCAGGGACGGAGAGCAGCACCTCGGATGAGACTCCCACCTTTGAGAATCCTCTACAGATCCACGCTACAAATGGAGCGCCCAGCTATTCTGTTGACGGACCCATCATGCCTATGGTTGACTCGCAGGGGGCCATGAACCAACAAGGTGCCTACAACCAAGTGCCTGTGGTGGCCTACGGTTCCGCTGCGCCGCTCATGGCTGCTGCGCCTTCCACTGCAGACGACCCCTCATTCCGTGATCGTATCGCTATGATGAGCGCTTACCACATGGGCACCCCCCATATCGTACAGGATCCAATGGTTGGAAACTCTCGATTGTCTCCTTCGACTCGACAGCGTCTGATGTCGCGCCAGAATCAAAATGGAGTTATTGCTCCTCTCGATCTCGCCATAGCTGAGAACCGCATTGATCGTCCTGTTGGCCAAGACTTTGCTCACCTATCACCAGTATATGAGAACCGCACTCCTTCGCCCACGGTTGTTCGAAAGGATGGACCTTGGAAGTCTGAGAAGCAGAACAGCCCCAAGTCGGGTCGAGGCGAGGGGCTAAAGGGAGGCCAGAAGTCTGAAGACCAGTCACCGAACCACCATGAGGGATCAAAGTCTCAGAAGAACCAGAAGTCCAACTCTCAAAAAGCCAACGGAAACCGGGAAAACGGTCACGTCCGAGGAGCCAGAAGCGAAAGCGACAACGGGTGGCAAAAGGCCGGCAAAAACAAGAAGAAGGGCGGCAATAACAATGCGCAACATGGAAACGGCGAGCAACCTCCAAAGCACGAGTCAGAACGAAAGGGTGGCTGAGCGGTAGTCTCGATCTGAGAAGCGACGAGACATGTCGACGAGATCCCAGGCCAATGGCTGATATATTCTCGGGCTTTAGCCAGCAATGCGAGCGTTCCACGATCTATAAACGGCAGGTTGCCATTTTGGATAGGGAGTATTGCAAAGTCGACACCGCGATCAACGATTCAAGAAGGATGGAAGACTGTTGAAGAGATGAGAAGGGCACATTGGAGACTTTTCTGGATGCATCCAGATAAGCGACGATATTTACATATGTAGCAAGTGTGTACGATTGACGTTCCCAGGGTGTTTTATTCATAGCATTTACACCGCAGTGGTTAGCGGTTGACTTACAGATTGGCAACGCAGGATGGTCGGCTCAATGGCATGAAAGAATGACAGCAAGGCCGGGACCGCTGGCTAGACGAAGGAAAGGCAAGGCAAGATAGGGAAAGGATGGACGGCTGGCTGGCAGGTTTGTTTGTTTGTTGAAGATGAAAACGAAGAGGCGTCGGCGTCTTTCTACACATGGCCGGTTGGGAGGAGGCGTTTTATATACACAGCTGCAATTGCATTAAGACAAAGTCCATCTTACAGGGGGGTCGGAAGGATAAGCGGTTTATATCCTACAGGCTAGGTTGCATGGGCAAAGAAGGATCAAGCGGTTTTTCTAGATGATTGTCAGAAAAAAGCATGGGCAGATGTAACGAAGCACACAGAAAAGAGATAAATGAAAGTTTTAATGCAAGCGCAAGTACTTTGGACTTGGTTTCAACGTCTTGAGTCAAATTGGCTTGTTCCGCCTGAATAGCTCTATCACCAATAATTGTGATGCCGAAGTTCCGTCCATCTAGAGATTACATGATGTATTATCAATTCTTCAGCGGTTTCTTATTCGCGCGCGCGCGGGTAATTGCGGTAATTCCCGAAGCTTAGCAACAGAGGCGCTTCATTACTAAGAAGTTAGCTTCTCTGCAGTTGGAGCAGGAATGGATATTTGGTGCTGACAGATGAAGTCCGAGACAATCGAATGACGCTTTGAGGGGGTTGTGCAGGATGCAGTACGAGTTGGGCAGGTCGACAAGTATAAAGACGTTGCTAGATCCCGAGGAGAGTTGTCCATTGTCTTTACCAGTCTACCATCATCCTCATCATACAATCTTACACTCAAATCATCATCAATATGAGCATGCTTTCGGCTGAAGTCACAGAATGGGGTCAAACTCCCAAACCTATCAAGACCGCCGCACCTCAAACCCCCGTTGACGACAGCGAGACCGAGATTCGTGTCCTCGCTGCTGGTCTTCACCAACTTGTTCGCGCACGAGCAGCCGGCAAGCATTACACTGCTACAGAGCTTCCCCACCGACCCGGCGTCGATGGCGTGGGCATTAACGTGGCAACTGGCAAAAAGGTGTACTTTTCTCTGCTTGGTACCAAGGGGGGGAGTTATGCTGAGACTGTGAATGCGCCTACGCGTAGCATCGTCGAGTTGCCTGAGGGTGTTGATCCTGTTGTTGCGGCTGCTATGGTCAATCCTGTTATGGCGAGCTGGATGGCGCTGCGCAAGAGGGTGGATCTTAAGAATAAGGGATTCAAGGTGTTTATCAACGGTGTAACCACCGCAAGTGGAAAAATCGCTATCAAAGTTGCTCGTCACCTTGGTGCTACCAGTGTCGTTGGTTCAGCACGCAACAGAGAAGCTCTGTCTAAGCTTGATCTGGATGCCAGCGTTGTTCTCACAGATACACCCACAGAGACCGACTTTACCGCCGCAGCAGACGCAGATATCGTGCTGGACTTTTTATACGGACCGTGGCCGAACGCGTTCCTGTTAAGTCCTACGACAGCACCTGCTACGAACGCGATTACGTGGATTAACATTGGAAGCATGGCGGGTGACGGAGGGGATATTTCGGCCTTGGGGCTGCGGAGGAGGGATGTTACGGTACGGGGCTCCGGGCCGGGGTCGTGGGATCCGAGAGAGCTGGGGGCTGAGACGGTGGGGATGTTGAAGGTGCTTGTTGGTGTGGGGAGTGATGGGTTGAAGAAGTATAGGTTTGAGGATGTTGAGAAGGGATGGAATGATAAGGGGAGGGAGAGAGTTGTGTTTGTGTTTGGGGAGGAGAGTGAGAAGTTGTGATGGATAGAGTATAGGGTGGGATGAAGACATGAGAAACGATGATGAGATTAATTCACCGTTTTATATTTGATACTTATGATTACTTGATTTCTATTGCAAAGTTAAATGAATTTAGAGCCATACAGTTCCAGTGCATTTAAATATCTATAATAATGGCTTTCATTGTGACCACTCTCCCCCGGGTTCCCAAGCTCAACCTCCAAGGACCCCAGTATCACGATATGCAGGACTCTGAAACCAGGAAACAAGCCACGTAAACAACAGCTGTAGCTGTGTAACTATAGGACTTGTTGCCCTGTCCCTGCTTTACTCTAGGCAACTGTCAATACTCACAGCAAATGACAGGCCTAAAGAGTGCTCTGACAGCAGGTGGCTATGCCATGCACTAACATAGTGAGACTGCTTCCCACACGGAAAGTACAGGGAAAAGAAACAAGTCTGTTATATTTATTTTCCGCAGACCCTGGTATGAGATCGCCTGGTCAAAGTGGTTGAGCGGGTACCTCGATCGTGAAGTTGGGATTTGGTCTCAGATGTGGTGGATCTTGACATGGAGTGTGACTGACTCAAGAAATAGAGGTGATCATTTCGACAGGACTTAAATCTGTAAAAATAGAGAATGGTAGAAAGGTGAAAGAGTTAGCTTGTCTAGACTGCTTGTGATAACTAGGTATCTTTTAATCGTTACAACAACGGCCATGCAGAAACAGTTCAACGGTAGGGCTGCCTTTGCTTGTCATCAAGTCCCCCGCAATCGTCTTTTTGCCCTACAGTTGTGAATAATCAGGAACAAATCGGACTCCACTGGAGTAGGACTACAGGTAGACATGGAATTAACAAGACTGTCATCATTCATTCTCTCTGCTTCCACCGGGAAAGTCCGCACTACCTCTACTCTGTACCGAGGAAGGGAATCTCCATCTCTGCACTCCCAAGACTTTGTTAAGAGAAGCCCTAGCAATATCCCCTAACCAAAGGTGTTTGTAACAAGCAAAGGGCCTAGACGCCAAGGACCCAAAATCTCTCTCTCCGTCTCTTGCCCCAGTTTTCAACCCCAGCTTTTCCCAGCCCCAGTCTACCTTTAAAGAGTCCCCCAAGCGAAGCGTCCTCCACTTTCTGTCATTCAGTTTCCCGGGTCTTCGCTTCGCCTTACCTTGTCTCTCTCTCTCTACTAATCTTTAAACTAGACAACGACAACAACAACAGCCGAAGACGATTTCTTTCCTACTGCGACATCTCAATCTCGGTATTTCGACATCGCCAGCTTGACTCATTTCCGCCATCTCCACACATAGACCATCACGTTTCAACCTTATTACTGACACTTCAACGGTTCCGGTTCCCTGGGACGCATACCTGACGTTGCACCGACCCGAATCTCCGGTTGAACGGACAAGTCGAGTCGCGACTCTGAACCACCACCTACACGACCTCCATATTCTTTACCAACACTCTAGAGTACATACCAACTTTGCATCCGGCAGTCTTGTAGCGAGGCGCCTCTTTGCCACGCTGTGACGACAATGCTGTGGTCAGGCGCTAGCATTGACGCTGCGCTTTCCATCCCAGCCTGATGCGATCTACCAGAAACTCCGTCCCATCCGGCGACAAACACTCCAATCTATCCATGAGGGTCGACATGGTCTCGAGAACATCTAGCGACGGGCCCCCTCCTGGGGGCGGCCGACAATGGAAGAAGTCACTGATCAACAAGATTCCAGGGCGAGGGAGGGTAGGTTCGGTCCCAAGTTTGTCATCACATGTGCGAATGCTGATGCGGTGGTGTAGATCAAGATAATCAGTCAACATCCTTCCGAGACAAGTACCTCCGACATAGATCTCAATGCCAGATCTCCCGATACCCATTCCACGAACCCGCTCGATAGCCAAGAAACACATATCCGACAGCTGCAGGCTATTATCCAGCGAATGCCTCGCAATTTTCCTGCCACGCCTAACCACGTCGACTCGGCCTATAAGGAATTTACAAGGAATAAAGAGCAATGCGCTGCGCTATGTCGACATATCCTGACGGAAGAGCTGGGTCGCGGTCCTCATGGCGGCGACCTCACCCGTCGCGATTCAACCCTCGACTCCCCGCAAAGCCCAGGTCACATATACGATACAAGAAGCTCTTTCAGTGGGAGAAGTCTCGCCGAGGTTGTTTCTGGAAGTGCTGGAAAGAGCATGCACCAGAGCGACGCTTGGCTGACATCAGTGTGCGACTGGAGGAACTGGCTCGAGTTCCTGGCCGATGCTTGCAAAGCATGCTTGATCGAGACGTATAAGAACAACGAGCGCGATGCGACACCAGAGCAGGTCGAAGCGCTATTCACGAATAAGAGGTTCCGGAAGGAGGCTGTCCAGAGGATGCGCAATGCTAGCGTTACTCGGGTCATGTCGGCAGACCCCCAATTTGTGAGTCCATCCTTACCAGACCTCGAAGTTATCACGACTGACACTATTCGCAGTTCCCGAGATATGAAATGAGATTTTATGATTATGAGAAGATAAGGCAGGAACTGAATGAGATCCGACAACTCGTCCAGACAGGCGAATCAGGCATTTCACCAGATCGAACCATTAAAGAATTCGCCATATCGCAGCGAGGCGATGCTATACTAGAGTTTGCCAACACGGCCCCCGGATGCAGCCATAGCGACCCAGCGTTTCGTTTTCGAGTCTCGTCTTATATGCTCGCTGAGACTTCACCTATCTTTGCTCGCATGTTTGCGGGGAATTCCAACAGTCTACACCTCTACGACGACGACGATATCTCATCGCAGTTGCCGTTACCTCCCACCAAATACTACTGCAAAGATGGATCCGAGGCCAAGCTCTACCGCATGCCACAAGTCGAACTGAACCATTTGGATTCCTTGGAGATATTGCTACATGGGGCCCACCACCACAGCGAGATGATTCCGCGAGAGATTGAGTTTGACAAGTTTGTTGCTATCGCCGAGTGTTGTATGAGATACAAGAGTACCTCACCTCTGGAACTCATCGTTGAGCATAGATGGTTGCCGCAATGGATGCACAAGGGAGCCGATGATATGCCAGACGGCCTTTTGGTCATCAGCTACGCCTTTGGCTTGCGTCGGCTCTTCTCGCGCATGTCCAAAACTACGATTTTGAACCTCGTCGATGAGAAGGAGCTACAAGCAAAGCCGTGGCCGCAAAAGATCAAAGACAAGATTTGGGCTGTTCGTTGCGCAAAGGTGGCGCAGATTCACGAATGTGGTGTGAGTGCCATTCGAGAGTACCTGCGAGAACCAACACATACCACAGCCGACCAAACTGAACCCACGCCACTGAATGCCGGCTTCTCACCAGATGCTCTACCTCCAGTGATGTTGACTAGCACCCCACGATGTCCCAAGGGCAGCCATTGGTGCGACGCCACGAATCTTGGCTGGTTGATGTTACTCTACAATGAGATGAACCTTTTGCCTTATATCATGTCTCCAGATGTGCTGTCCCACCTACCAAGGTCGCAGCTACCATCAAAAAGCCTGGCGCAGATTGTGGATGCGTTGAGGAGGATTCCAGCACCACCGACACCTGTGCACAGAGGCGTGTGTGATCCAGGCCCGGTGTTTCGCTCCGCTATCAATGATATCTACAACAGTGTCTTGGGATTGACCCTTTTCGACATCAGCGGCAAGAGTCACGGCTGGGGCCTGTCGAAGCATAAGGAACGAGAACCCCAAACTCAACTCAATGAAAGGCTCAATCGTATGGCTGCGCATGACCCTGATTACAGTGTCGCGACAGAATTCCCAGAGATCATTCGCCTTCGCATCATGTGTCAACTGGAGGAGCTGGACGACCTTCACTCGGCAGCCATGGTCAGCCGGGCATACTACGAGACGTACAAGAAGCATGAGCTTTATCTTATGAGGAATATTCTCCGTATGGATCGAAGACGGTCGACCATTCAGCATCACATTCCAATTGGTCCCAACACCAACGAAGAAAAGGTCCTCACGGAGGAATCTGACGTTCTTAAGCGAACACTACCTGATACTGCAGATGGCATCACTCTTCATAGCGTGGTTGAGACTGAAGGAGATTACACGGATTCTGATGATGACAGTGACAGTCTGTACTCAACATCAATAAACCGGTCGCTTCCACGATCAGCAGCCACTGCAAGCACAACCACCAGGGGACTAGACTACCAGGGATCGTCAGACCTTGCGCTGATCACGGACAGTCCCGCACGGACACCAAGGGCCCGAACCGGCACACCAACATCCACATCCCGGTCTCCGACGACCCCTCGACAAGCCGTGTTCGACCCACCACCTGCTCCGGCGTCGCCTACAATAACAATCGACGAACCACCTCTCACAGTTGAAGAAGCACATCGGATTCTCTGGCCAGACGACGCTATCAAGGCATCTGAATCACCACTGCCTTCTGCTCATCATGGCGCAGAAGGTATACGTGAGAAGTTCCGTGCTGGTGATCCGGCTTTTCATCTGGGATTGGAAGAAAAGACTCTCGTTCCGACGGGTGAGAAACAACTTAGGAGTGAACATGACCGACAGGTTGGGCTGTTGAAAGGAGGTGAACCGAGTAAATGAACTTGCAATATTTCAGAGACCTCCTCTTGACGTATTATTTACTCTTGAGACAAATGTTGCGTCTTGTTCCTAATATATATATGATAATCTTGTAAAAGAGTATGAGGATGGACGAATACCTTTTTTTCTTTTTCTTTTTGGAAAGCAAGCGATGCGATGGATGAATTGGATATACGGCGAATTGCGTATTGCATCGGACGCTTATACCCTCTTGGTGTAATGGAGTTTGGGTATGGGATAAACTTGAATTGAATCATATCTTACATCCTACGAGAAGAGTGCGTGACTTTCTGTGTTCCTAGTTCAGCTGAAATAGGTAGCCAAGATGCAGTCTAGCACCAGAAGTGAGATTGTTGGTGGCTGATCTTGGACAAAGCTTATGGCGAGTCAACTACCTCGACTGAAATTTGATGAAAGGGGACTCTGTAGACATAGGGCAGATGTGGTATTTTGATCAGTGTCACGAGCATATCGCCTTTGTATATGTCGTTGTGCCCTCCCACCTCATGCTATCTTATTCTGTACATGCTGCTCTGTATATTCTTGGCATAGAATATGATCACCTGGCATGGATAATAACAGGGGGATATAAGAACGTCTGTGAAAGGCAGGAGGAAAGGGGGAGAATATTGAACTGCACCAAAACCAGCATTCTTCAACAAAACGATGTGAGCTTGGCACGCCACCTCTTCTTAACAAGCCCGACTCAACTTAGCTACTGCTCAACACCCTCACGATTAATACTTCAGTCTCTAGTCTTCTAGCATGACTCTCCAATTCCTCGCCTTACAATACTTTATCTCCCGTCTAGACTCAAAAGACTCAAGTATCCCACTTAATCTTCACTGACCCCTGAGGAGAAAACTCAACCTTGTGTCCACCGTTTTCCTTTATTCTACGTTATAGCATCTCGCCCTACGGATACTGCCAGCCGGAAGGTTTGTCACTTTGGGAATGGTAGCTGTCACGTTTGACAGTAGCGTATGAGTCTAAAGAATCGAGACGTCCACGTTTGCTAGGGCTGATTATAACAGCGCTGGCGTGGTATTGCTTCGTTTAAACCCGACATTGATTGGATAGACTCCGTTACTATCAATCTGGCAGGCAATGACTCTTGCTTAAGCAGTAGCAGTATCTAAAGAAGTACAGAGTACACATCAGGATATTTGCCAAACACGTATTCAGTACAAAAACAATGATAGCAAGCTGAAAGGCACGAATGTGACATGAAATCGCATTCACAACCATCGCTATGTATGTTCGGAACACGGCAGCCATACTTTCCACTGCACCGCCCTTCATCAGGAACGCGTCTCGTGAAACCTTTTCTTTATCAGGGGACCACCTACTCGGTACCGCCGTTGAGACAAACTCTGAGTATAAGACTATCTCTCGAGAGACAGTTGTGTCGGCGTGAATCGTTTACCCGACTCCTTGGATCCCCCTCGTAGCTCGGACACTGAACAAAGTTCGCACCATTCCAGAAGACGATAGAACCAATAGTACGTAGTCTGGCGGCCGCTCTCAAGACAGAGATCCGTCAAAGTGATGATAAAGCATCGGATATCCGAACAACGCCCTTTGCGGAGCAGACAAAGTATAAACACAAGATATGCATAGTAATAAACTTCTGTCTTTTGCCAGTAATAGACAAGACATGTCTAACAAGGAATGATGTACACGGTCCAGGCCGCCCATATGCATTCCTACCCAGCTAGCGGGCAGATCTACAAAGTCTAAAGTTTAAGCTATGCAAGGTCCCGAATGGGCTTTTCTGGTACCTGCATTGAGAATAGCTTCACTAGCTAACCTTGATTGTCGTCAAGCTGGGGAATTTTATATATAATGATTTGGAAAGTCGCGTCAAGACGTTGCTCCGATTCTCTTTGCTACGACGGCAAAAGCATTATACCCCAATCTATTTTCTTTTTGACTACTAGTCACTCCTTATCACAAGATGAAGCCTGTATATGCATTGACGATATGCCTGGGCCTTTTGGAAGGCGCCGACGCTATTGCCATTCCTGAGTTCGTGTCTCCCAAGGTGGGATACTCTACGCCCTTGGCTCATGGTGAGAAAAAGGCAGAGCAAGGATCCGACGCCAACTCCTCGCCGCGGGTCTTTGGAGCTTATGGTCCTAAGTCCAAACTTGTTGGTCTTCCTCCGGTTCGCAGGAGTGACAAGACGGAAGAGTCGTATGGCTCTGATGATGGAGTTGATGATGACGACGAAGATGACTCTGGCAACAACACTGCAGATCCCCCAGGGGACTCTCCGGATTCGGATGATCCTGAAATTGTCTACCCAGAGCCAATGATGGCTCCCGCATACGTTCGCACTGGCGCCCTTCCAGTTGATAAGCCGGAAGAAGCCCCCAAGAGCAAGTCATCCAAGGTGGACACCAAGTCCAAGTCCAAATCCGGATCAAAGCCAGACGACACTGTCCACACAGCCAAGCACGGAGGCGATGATGACTCTGAGTCTGGTTCAAGTGGAAAGAAAAAGCAAAAGGGCAAGGACAAGAATAAGGGCAACGACGACAACTCTGGAAATCACTCTGGCGACGATGATGCTTCCAAGTCAAGGACCAAGAGTGAGGATTCCAAACCAACATCAAAGTCGACAAGCACCAGCACTTCTACCTCTGGTACAGCGCATTCCCCTACCAGTGTAAATACACGTCCAACAACGGGCAGACATTCTGGTGACGACGACGACAAGAAGTCTCGGACCAAGACTGAAGACTCTCCTCGATCTGGTTCTCCTAAACCCACATCGACATCGGATGATTCATCCAAGGGGAGCGGCAAAGGCAAAGGAAAGGGTAACGATGGTTCTGGAAAGCACTCTGGTGACGACGACGCCACCAAGTCAAGGACCAAGACCGAAGACGCTACCCCAACTGCCTCCCCTAAGACTGATGATTCATCAAAGGGTAAAGGCAAAGGCAAGGGAGGAAAGGATCAAGCTTCTTCAGGCAAGCACTCTGGTGATGATGATGCCGCCAAGTCCTCTTCCAAGAAGGGATCCAAGTCTGCCAAACCTGCCTCCAAAAAGTCAAGTAACACTCCTCGCCACCCAAGAGGCATTACAGCAACCCACCAATCCGGCTCAACCTTTGATCCCAACAGCGCCAAAGGCGGCGGCAAGAATGGCCCCGGTTTCTTCAAACCCTTTGAGCCTCCCAAGCTGAACAACGGTTACATCCAAGCCGTCCCTCCTCAGGCTAGTCAGAAAAACAGCAACTCCAGACCCAAGGTTAAGCCAAAGCCCCGGCTCAACAGCAAAGTCAGTGAACCCTTTTCTTCCCTTCGCAAGCGAGAGCAGTTACTGAGTCTGAGAGCAGCGGCACCCTTGGAGAGCGTAACCATTGATCGCTCCAAGTGGAAGGTGACGTGCGATAGCGTGCATGAGGGAGATGAGTGTCAGAATGCCATCGATGGGAATGGGGATACCATTTGGCATACGCAGTGGGAGGGGACTGAGCCTGCGCCACCTCATATGATTACCGTGGATATGAAAAAGGTTTATAATGTGAATGGAATTTCTATGCTTCCGAGACAAGATGGTTCGCAGAATGGATACATTGCCCAACACCAGGTTTTCTTGAGTAAGGATAACAAGAATTGGGGTTCTCCTGTGGCATATGGAACGTGGTATTCCGACTACACAACCAAGTATGCCAACTTTGACACACAGCCTGCGCGATATGTCAGGCTCGTTGCCATCACTGAGGCGAACGGTGGTCTCTGGACGAGTATCGCTGAGCTCAATGTCTACCAAGGAAATGACTACACGGCCCCTCAGCCATCTTCACTGGGAGCTTGGGGACCAACCGTCAATTTCCCAGTCATCCCTGTCGCTGGTACTGTTGATCCCAAGACTGGAAAGGTTCTGATCTGGTCATCTTGGGCTCGCGACACCATGGACGGAGGTCCCGGTGGTTTGACTCTCACTTCGATGTGGGATCCAGCCACTGGCCTCGTTTCAGAGCGTGACGTTACCGAGACAAACCACGACATGTTCTGTCCAGGCATTTCTCTCGATGGAAATGGCCAGCTTGTAGTGACAGGCGGGAACAATGCCGAACGCACAAGTCTGTTCGACCCTGTCAAACAGACTTGGATCCCTGGCCCAGATATGAAGGTTGCTCGAGGATACCATGCTTCCGCAACAACCTCCACTGGTAAAGTCTTTACCATCGGAGGATCTTGGAGCGGGGGTGAGTATTTCAAGAATGGCGAGGTGTATGATCCCAAGAAGAAGACGTGGACACTTCTCAACAAGGCCGATGTGCAAAAGATGCTCACTGCCGATACTCAAGGGCTCTTCCGATCCGATAACCACGCTTGGTTGTTCGGTTGGAAGAAGGGGACCGTGTTTCAAGCCGGGCCTAGTCAGGCGATGAACTGGTACTACACGGACGGAAAAGATGGTAACGTCAAGACTGCTGGTCAGCGACAGTCGGATCGTGGTGTTGCCCCAGATGCGATGTGTGGCAACGCTATCATGTTTGATGCCGTCAAGGGCAAGATTCTCACCAACGGTGGAACTCCCAACTATCAGGACTCTGATGCGACAACTGATGCGCACATCATCACCATCAACAACCCTGGTAGCAAGGCTGATGTTTCATACGCGAGTGAAGGTCTCTATCACGCCCGTGTATTCCACAGTTCGGTTGTTCTTCCCAACGGCAACGTTTTTATAACGGGCGGTCAAGAGTATGCAATTCCCTTTGCAGATTCGACGCCTGTCCTGGAGCCAGAGATGTATCTTCCCGATGAAGATCGCTTCGTTCTGATGAAGCCCAACAACATCGTGAGGACATACCACAGCATCGCGCTTCTTCTTCCTGATGGTCGAGTCTTTAATGGCGGCGGCGGTCTCTGTGGTGGGTGTGACACAAACCACTTCGACGCTCAACTATACACTCCTCCGTATCTGTACGATTCCAAGGGCAGACTGGCTACGAGACCAAAGATTGCATCCGTGTCTGTTTCCACAGTCAAGATTGGCGGAACGGTGACTGTCCAGACGACTGGTGCAGTGGTGCAAGCTTCCCTTGTGCGATACGGAACGGCGACGCACACTGTTAATAGCGATCAGCGTCGTGTGCCTCTGACTTTGAGCAATGCTGGGAAGAATGCGTACTCGTTCCAGGTGCCTAGTGATCCTGGTGTTGCGTTGCCTGGGTATTGGATGTTGTTTGTCATGGATAAGAATGGTGTACCGAGTGTTGCTTCTACTATCAAGGTAACAGGCTAGCGACGAGTTGACTTTGGAGTATAGCAAGGTGGAACTGTTTATGATTTCAAGGTGGTTATAATGCCACAAAACAAATATTAATAACAAGGCTCAATTATGCAATTCGCTTCCTTTTCGCCTTTTCACCGTCCTTCTGACACGCTCTCCCCACCAACGTCTGGGCACCAGCACCTCATGCTTAGAATGGTCCTAATCTGTTTAGGGCGTAGAAGAGGCAGAAGCGGATCCAATTATCACCAACTCTCAAATAAAACACAGGATCAGTGACGTGATATTCGACTCCGGGGTCATTTCTAACCATGTCCCAACTGAGAAACCCCCAAACGCTCCAGGTGTTGCGCACAACTAAAGGTATTGTAGAGAGAAGCTGCGGTTTCAGTCAGCGATGTCGATCGGAGGGGAACAGGGATCTATAAACTAACGGCAGAGTGTCTTGGGATATTGTTTGACTAATTCTTAGCGTTGTGGTAGGTTGAATGAAGTGTATTGCTGCTGTCTTGGTATGTTGGGTTGGATGATGAATGATGAAGAAAGGTCTGCATGGCTGCTGTCTGCAAGTGATATGATCATCATGGTTGGAGTTGCTGGGTGCACCTTCTACTGAAAGGGTCTGCAGAACCTGCTCTTGCCCGGGATGAGTTGGTTCTACAGTGGATGATGCAGAGTATAGGTAGGTAGGTACCAACTTAGGTAATGAAGAAGTTGCGCATCGTTCCAGAGCATTCGTATGATGTATTGTGTCTCATAATCGATAGAGTATTCCTGTATCTCGATTGTAGAGCTTTCTGTATTTAGCGAAAACACACAACAAGGCAAACAGACCTACTGCAACTGGCGTCTGTCGACGTCTCACATCGTTCCTGTATTCTTTTCTTCTTCTATATCATGTTACCTGCCGTGTCAAGCTCATCTATCATGTCCATTTAAGCTCATATGTGGCTGCTCGTCAGGATATCAGAAAAACTGTCCACTAAGAGACTAAGGGACGAAATTAGTAGGTCATCTTATGCGGCTTAGACTAAGCTCTTTAGACTGTTTATTTCTGTACCCTAAGATTTAGGAAGTCAACTTGTCTGCTACCCAGCTACTGTGATTGTTCAACTAAATAGCCTATCTAACCTGACTTGACTTAGTACACAGGCATATGGGTTGCATAATGACTGATACTGATGTGGTGAATAATGAAAGTATTAGGCTGTTAATGATTCAGTGTTGAAGGTATGTTTAGTCAATAGTGAAATGATTCACTGCTGCTAAACTAGAGCCTATCAACAATATAACTCGTGTTTCCCTTGTACTTCTTTTGCGGTCCCTGAAATTATGAGGGAAGCTTATGCCACTTGGATTATTCTTTTTAGACTACTTATTTCTATACCCTAAAATTTAGGATTACTGGAAGTCCGAGAGCTTCACCATCAGATCTTTAGTAATCTTGTTGATGACTGGTTGCATAGACTGCTTTGGACTACACGAATGGGCGGAAGTGTAACGGTCTGGGCACCAATCGATCGGACGGAAGTTGTTCACAATATAGACGAATCTGCACAAGGAAAGACTGTAGTCATCTTTACCTCCGAGAGGCAAGTCAGGATGGAAACTTTTCTCCAGCATCAATGACCCCAGCATCATCGATCTGCATTTGTGGTGACAGCCCAGTTTGCCCTCCGACATTGATGTCTTCTAGTCCCTGGCGGAGGAGGTCAAGGGTGCTCTTCCTCTTCTTATCGAGTTGCTCTGTAATTATAGTCAGTCGGTGATTATATGGAGAGTCGCGATAATACTGACCAAGGATACCATCGACGTCAAGATCGTGGGTCGTGACATAACTCAGACCTTGGCCACGTTGCAGTACTTGATGAGCCGTATCCTGAAATACCGCGGGCCAGGAAAATGACCAAGCAATGAAAAGCCACATAATGGCCTTCTTGTTGTATACTTCTGGTTTTTTGTACTTTGGGTAATACAGTAGTTCAGTCGCAAAGGAAACCGACTCTGCACATTGGTAATAGTTGACTATGATAGCAACTTGAGCGATGAATGTCAAACTAACGTCGCGAGAGATACCAGAACACTGGCCATGAATGACCTTCAAGACCGTGAGTAAGGCTTGGGCGTTCCATCCTTCCGCTGATACTTCTCGGATCAAGGGAGGGCTGGGCGTAGATGGATCAACAGGGGGACCTGGTTCATCCATATCCTTAGAATCTTGAACGTCATCTTCAGGAGCCGTAGTATATCCATCCTTCGGACTCGATCGAGTGCTCACAGAAGCGGACTCCTTCCAAGGGCCGTTGAGCATTTTGTCAAAGACAACCGAGGCCAAGGTTAGGTGCCGGGAAGAAACCCGAAACCGTACTTCTGTGGGGGCTTCGACTATGTTTCTCATTAGCAGATGTCTGGAGATATTGGGTGGAAGATATTACCAGAGTCCCCAAGTCCAGATGGCATCTTTGGAGTATCCACGTCAGTGGTATCGCGTAGGAGGTGGCCAGCTTGAGATCCCACAGGATTTTCACGAACCGAGACTTCGGGGACGACCCAGTACGTGTTTGGATCCTTGAGGACGACGACAAGGTCCCCGTTGGGGTCGATATTGTACACGACTGAGGCCATAGTGTTAATGGCACGGGCTGCCGCTGGTCATGCCCGCCGTGTCCGCTGTATCTGCCGTGTCCGCCGGGTCGCCGTGTCGCTGTATTAATGTATTGCCTTGTTGCCGTGCCGCTGTTTTTTGTGTTTAGGAAGAAGCGAAGAGGGGGGGGGGATAAAAGTAAGAGGGGAGGTATAAATAAGGATAAAGAAGGGGGAGACGTGATTCCTGCGGGTATCCTTTTCGCATTTGACAGCTGGCAGACACTGTCAAGGCTTCAACCCAGCAACTGCTGGCTACCTACCTCCCCTCCCAAGGCCTCAGGGTATCACAAGAATTATCCACTAAGAGCATAAGGGATGAAATTAATAGGCCACCTTATGCCGCTTAGACTATACTCTTTAGGCTATTTATTTCTATACCCTCAGACTTAAAGGGTCAACTCTTCTACTGCCCAGTAGCCAGGCCAGCCCCGCTCATCATTGCCTCGTTATTTCATCTGAATCGGCCTGGGAATTATGAGATTGACCCTTGGTATCATCATTGTCTGGCGTAAGGAGAGAACCCCGAGATACCTCCCCTTCCCCCTAACATAACGACGTACTTGGAAGAAGAAAGAATGGATCAACTATAGATACCTCTTGGGATCTTGACAAACAATCACACTCAGCAAACATATGGACTCAATTAATTCGGTACTTCAATGCTTCTTTGTCACTTTGCCGCACAGTGACCGGTGCAATCTCTTGCAAAACTAAGCGTTTAGGCAGGGTGTTTTGTAAGTTCCGTGAAGAGCGCCCACAATGGAGGTGAATGCCATCTATCTCTGTTCAGATACTGCTTCTTTCTCTTGGAATCTTGTCCTGAATTCTCCTACATCAACTATCTCTACATCAGTCTCATCATGAAGGTAATCAGACACGATATTGACCCAGACGGGGATCTCTTGATTGTTCTCAAGTGCCCAAATTCACTAAACCTGATGCCGCATTTGCCCCTGGATGATTTCCCTTGGCCACCTCCTCATTATGGATCGATTCTCGTTGATCTATCTAACAAAGACGACGTTCAAATTGAGTTCCGAGTTTTTTCATTGCTTATGCTCCGTTCTTCTATGTTCTTCAGGAAGATGCTTACGTCGCCATGGAAAGAGACTGTGGAGGAGTCGACCACTTCTCCTCGCCTTCTAAGAGTCTCCGCAACCGACTGGAATGCGGATGCGCTCGCGGTTGTCCTCGATATCATTCACAACTGTTCCTATGAGAATGATATACCACACGGCCTCAGCAATTTCTTTCTCGCTCATATAGCTGCCATCGTGGACTACTACCAATGTGCGGAATGTCCGCGTATAAAGGCAGTTACGAAGCAATGGGAGAGTGGTTTCAGATTTGATATGATCATGAATGCATGGATCACGAACCTTTATATCGCACTTGTTTTCTCCTGGAAGTCGTTTCGCTCGACAATAGTCCTAAATGTATTGGAGAAGTGTCATGACTTGACACGACTCACCCCTATCTATGACCTGCCGATGGGAGAAACGTTGAGTTAGTTCATAACACTCCATCTTTATATTTTTCACTAAATGTTTTTACAGGGACAATTGAAAACAAGAGACAAGCGATTCTAGGTAAACTACTAGCACGTATTGATGCTATGGCACCAGGAATCTGGGAAGACCGCACAGACTGCAGTGATGAATGCTACCTATCAATGCGAAGAAGGCTTCCTACGGTATTTCCGCGTCTACCAGTGAGCCGTTCACTGATAGGATGCTCAATTATCGAGGTGTTGAAGAAAATTGACGACCTCTTGCCTGCTCATGAGCACTACCACGGTGGGAATTGTGGTGTCAATTCAATGATGTACGAGGCCATCTGGGAGATGGACCGGGACGTCACACAGGCTTCGTATGAGATTTTCAAGGATAGTATGCAGTAATACTTTGCAGTTCTCCAGAACAGAGTGGATTGAATCCTTCCGATGCACAAACTCAGTGGTTGTCTGTCTCCTATCAGGGGGATTGTCTAAGATGGACAATGCAAGACTTGATTGTAGCATCATCAGACACAATATAGTCAATTTACCACAGTTTTGTTACCGTTTGGTCCATCAATTAAAAAGTGGTTTCTAATGACAATTTTGTTGAGGAGACAATGTGCAATTGTCGACAGGTTTGGCTTGACAGTATCATCGAGCAACTGCAAATTGACTTCCTCTCTCACTACTTAAGCGACTGAGTCTTCCATCTTCTCAACTATCTCTTATCCTCCTTCAATTCATCTCTCTTATAATCTTAGATCTGCTGTCAAGTCTCTGTTTTTCGTCTTTACCTTCCTTGAAGTCTTTACTTCTCATCTCTCACCGTCTTATTACAACCTCTCTTCTTATATACAAACAAAATGCGGCAACGAGAGTAGGAGAAATGTCGACAAAGCACGGGCAATCTGTATTGTGCTCCTCACGGTGCTGTAAGTCACTCTAGACTGAAAACCCAGATCACTTATTCTTCATATCTTGAGCATAATTGCTGATCCTTTCCATCCAGATGACTACGATCAACTATGTCGTAGATCGCAGCGGCGATCTTGGGATCGTTCTGAAGAAGCCGAACACACAGAAAACAATCCCGGCTCTATACTTCAGGAAAGACATCCCTGATCTTGACGACAATCAGTTCGACAATCCGCCATGCGGCGGACGTTATGCCGTCTTTAAAGACTTAAACAACATCAGCATTGCACCCATCGACAGCGAGATTCGATTCTTAGTCTCGTCTCGCTACCTTACCTTCACGTCAGGGACCTTCTGAGCAATGCTCAAAGGCCCCTGGGCCGAGGGAAGGTCGTCTTCCCAGCTTCCTCGCCAGATAAACGCAACGGACTGGGACCCGCTGGCATTTGCCATCGTTCTTGATATCATCCACGGGCGCAGCCGTGGGCTGCCGCTGCCAAAGAATATGAACATTGGACTCATGGCCCGCATCGCTACAATCTTCGATTACTACCAATGTAACGGTGTAATGAATGTCTATCTCGATAAGTAGCTGTATTCGAACCCTCACTGGAACTCACAGCCTTCGACTCTTTGCAAGAAGTCGTTGTTGTGTTTATATATTGCTTGGGTTTTCTCAGATGAGACCACAGTCTCGTATACAACCCACCTCACGCTACTACCCAGTACCAAGCGAGCCCAGTCGGGCACGCCCAAACGATCACCGCAAAAATCACCGGAACGACTAGCCCTACGACCAGCTCAGGCCCCGACGAGGCGACCCTCTACTTCTGCCCCCAGAGGACTTTGATTTGGTTGCTGAAAAGAACCCTATTGCAACGCAAAACTGACTCAAATCGAAACGTACGATCTTCCCATCGCGGGTATACTAGGTACGTGATAGAGGCCCACGTCAAGCAATGTTTATATCACAGATGCTAACACCATTCAGAGCACATTGAGCAGAAGAGGGTCACCCTCATCTCAAAATGTCTACATCTCTTGGATGCTCTAGAGGAACAGCTACTTCACGAAGACGCATGTCCGCGGAGACAGGAAGCTATGTGCACTGCACTTACTCTTGGAGTGTTGATGCGAGCAAAGCATCGCATGGCCAATCCCGAGTTGCCCCTTATCATAAGCAACATCATCGTTTTGCCTATTAACAGCGAGATCAGATTCTATGTTTCATCCTATTATCTTACTATTACCTCTCATCTTTAGGGTCATGCTTAAAGGCCCCTAGATCGAAGGTAACTGCTTCTCAGCTTTATTCTTCATGTCTTGAGTATCAGTTTGACTTGACAGCGGCAAGCAGCTGCAAATTACCTTAAACCAGTACAACCAAATATTTTTTTATCTCTTTAATTAAAAGACTGATTCTTCCATCTCTTATTTTTTATCTTTCCTTTTCCTCAGTTCTTCCTTCTCATCCTTGATCTTTATTCAAGGAGAATAAATACATACTTTCTGGCCATTCGTCTTTGGTCCCTTTTCGATTTTCTTTTATCGTCTTTGGTCCTTCTTCTTCTGTGGCCGTGCCTCATCCTTTTCCAAGGACAAGACCGCATACATCAATTTTGTCCCCCAACTATATACGGTATACCTACGACGAGCAAACAAACAACCGTGAGTCATGTTGAGCCCAATTCCCAGACTATTTATTGTTTATGCCCTGAAATACAAGTACTAAATTCCTGTGCAGATGATCTCCATCACCTACGAGGTCGACCGACAGCCCGACAGCCCGACATTGAACTTGTTTTGAACAACCCGAATTCCCAACAGATTGTTCCCGCTCTCCGTCTTAGCAATGGCGGCAATGATTTTAACGACATCGAGTTTGATAACCCACCATGTGTAGGCCGTTATACCGTCCCAAGACCCATCTACAACAACACAAACAACACACCCATCAACAGCGAAGTACACATGAGAGTTTCGTCACGCAAGCTCATTTGAGCCTCCCCAGTGTTTCGCACCATGCTTCAAGGGCCATAGCGCGAGGCCGCTCCATGGCCAGCATCTATCCGTCAGATAAACACGAGTGAATGGGACGCCACGGCCTTGGCTATCGTTATGGACATGATACACGGACGCTATCGTGGCCTACCAAGAAACATGAACCTTGGGCTCGTAGCCAGGATCTCGACTATTATTGACTATTGCCAGTGCCGTGAGGCCGTGTATGTCTATCTCAGAGACTGGCTTAATGAGTATGCACGAAGGGACAATCTGCCACCACGACTGTGCAAGATCTCTTTGTTGTGTCTGTATGTATCATGGGTGTTTGAGGACAAGACGTTGTTCTCGAACATGATTCATCTCACATTTATTTACAGTGAGGGACTGGCGCGGATTGATACGGCCGATCTCCCTCTTGGAGGCATTCTGGGTAAGTGATCATGGTCTACACGTTATATATCAAGCTTTCTAACACCAGGCAGACAAAATCGACAAAAAGAGACAGAGCCTCGTATTATATTATATCTTATCACTGGATCAACTGCAGGATCATCTGATCAAAGAAGATGGATGTCCGATGAAGCAAGACCCCGAGTGCACTGCGCTCACACTGGGAGTCTTGATGCGCGCAAGGCGCAAGATGACCGATTCCACAGGACCCCTCGAGCACCCTTTCGACGGGCACAGCGTCGCTTCTGTTCTAGGCATGATCACAGACATCAAAGAGCCGTCACCACCGCATGATGACATATTCAGGCATCACAGTTCTAGATGGAACCGAACCTCCTACCCCTGTTGCATCGGGGGTAGGATACACCCCAGACTGGCCTTTGTCGAAGGCCAGATTTTGTGCTTTTGTTTTACCAAACCCCTTGGGGACGTACCCGTAGTGGAGGATTTGGCTGCCAGGATGAGTATGTCTGTATTAAAGATCAATAAGAAAGATTGTGTAATGACACATAGTACATTATTGACTACTGGAAGGATGTTTGCAACCTGTAAATTGTATTATATAACCTACAGCAGTACCTTCTGAAGGTACATTGCCATCATAATAGATTTCATAGATGTCAATCAATTTAAAGAGAAACTAGAACTTGATCATTCATTGTCTCATTAGGGTTATTTGAAAAACAAATGAGATTGGTAAAACAGTTTATCTATTGTGACTGTACTCTTGGGACATGTTTCTATTGTCTTCTATTTTTCCAAGTTTTCATACTTGATTGTCTAAATTAATAATTATCATTTGTCTTTACCATTGTCAAGATGCTTTATTGTCTAGATTTGTCTAAAACAAGTTGGCATTGTCAAGCAATATCAGGCAGCTGCATTTCAACAATAACACAAACAAACACAATCAACCATTCATTCACAGTCACTCCCTAACACTTTGCCTTCCCTTCCTGAAGATAAAAAGTCTCCCACTTCACCCATTTTTTACTTTCTTCATCCATCTTCCCCGTTATCTACACATCGTTCTAGGCCATTATTCGCCTCCCCTGCTTTTATAAACCAATCTCTATATATACACAATCCGTTCACAGTCCAAGAGACTCAAGGTGAGTCAGTTTATATAACTTTTCGTCAGACCTCATGTCTCATCTCTGATAACCTGGGTTTTAGCCATGAAGCACATCAAATACGATGTTGATTCGGCGGCGACGCTGAGATCGTATTGGAGGGCCCTCTCAACGTCCAGGGGATCGTACCAGTCATCCCGAACAATCACTGCGACTATGACTATGATCGTCAAAACGTCCAATCTTTCGACAACCCATCCTTTGAGGGGAGGTACGCTGTCTTTAATGTTGAAGACACTGAGACAAAGGAAGAAGTCATCGTCAATGTCCGAATGCGAGTCTCCTCCCGGCATCTGATACTCGCCTCCAGCACGTTCCGTGCAATGTTGGAGGGACCTTGGATTGAGAATCTCTCTCACTCTCAGCCTGGCCCTGCTCAGATCATGACCAGTGACTGGGACCCCGTCGCTCTCGCAATTGTGATGGATGCAGTCCATGGCCGTTATAACGACGTCCCCGAGAATATCAACATTGGACTGCTGATGCGAATCGCTGTCATTATGGACTACTATGCATTGCATGAGTCCCTACGACACATTGGTAACGTTTGGATTACCAACTTACGCGCGTCCTGCGAGATGCCGAAGTCGTCGCTCAAGACCAGTCTGATGTGGCTGTCCGTCGCTTGGGTCTTTCCCCAAGAGGAAATCATGACTTCAATGTCAAAGATTATCCTCAAGTGGTTTAGAGGTCTAAACATGACGCTGGCCCTCCCTGTGGGTGACACTATTGGTTCGTTATCCCGTGAGCTTGTAGTGACCATTATACTAACACAATACAGACACCATCGAGGCGAAGAGACAGGAGCTAATTCACAAGTTCCTGGCTTGTTTGCACGAGCTCCGTGGAAACCTCGTAAGAGAAGCAAGGTGCGCTGCCATGAACAATCCCGACTGCCCCAATATGATGCTGGGCAAGTTGGCACGAGCCGAGCAGAGGCTTGGGACCCTCAACGGGCATCCCGTCGCTCCCTTCAAGGGGCTCAGTATCTCGGGGCTCATCTCGGCAGTCGTCAAGTCGTCGGGGCAAGAGATGCCAATGGGATACCTGGGGTACCCCATGAGTCCCTTCCGCACCTGTTCATGCACCCTTATGTCGAGGTTGGCGGATCTCTACCAGGATGTTGAGCAAGAGATCCGGGCTTTCGAGTGTTAATCGGAAGTGTCAGTACCAGTGTCGCGGGAAACACGAAAGCGGGCGAGGACGAGACCTTTATACAACGGCCAACCGTCCTGACAGATTGGCAATCGGAGGGAACAATACTATACTAGTCTAGACGGTTAATTGAGATTCGGTTTCAGGAAGAATTATATGGCAGTATTAACCATGAAGCTTGTTTTTCATCATCCTCCTCCGCGATCGTCAAGTCGTCGGATCGAAACATGGAAGTCGGGCCGCCCCGCGGATGCTCCTGCATGATGACGATACGATTAGCAAGACTTCTTGAGGGGATTAACAACGAGGATCGGACTTTCGAGTGCTAGGATAAGTAACAGAAAGGTCAGTGTCGGTGTGGTATTATATAGAAGCTAGCGGGAATGAAACTCCTTTACACAACAGCCCATCACCCACCGGGCAATCAGAGAGAATGATGCTATGGAGGGAGTCTACACAGTGTGTGGTCATCGTGTCATGGATGAAGCCAGCAAAATAGGGCTGGGGATGTATTGATTTGGAGTTGGATGGTGAAGAGGCTGAAGATGGTGAAGGCAACTTGCCCCAAAGATAAATTAGTTTAGTCAATTTATACTATTAAAGACCTGTTCTTGGGCGCATTGTTTTCTATACCCTGAGACTGCCAGTCTCTTACCAGCAAAAGAGACTTTTCTGCTGTTAAACGTTATGACACCGTAGGGGGGCAATGATTCTGCCTCGTGGTCAGGCAGTTAGAATGTAGCAATCCATATCGTGGCAAAGTTTGTCAAGAATAGCCCTCAATCTCCACGCAATGGTACACGAGCAAGGATGATAGCTTGTCTTTTCGTTAGAGAAATCTTTCGCTCTTGAGTAAAGATGATAGAGACTAAGGCCAAGGTATGGAGCGACAGGTGATGGGAAAAGAAGTCCGAGGTTGTGTTGTTTCCGTATCAAAATGCCAAGCATCAGAGCAGAACAATCGGGATTTCCCAAGGGGCAGCTGTTCTCGACTGAAAGTTTCCTGCGGAAATCATCCAAATCAGTCATGAATTTGCCGATGAGTTTCTGCCTTGTGTCATCAATTTTTCCTGTCTTGCGTCAGCGCTATATTCATGATGAGCCTGTATTGGGATATCAAACCGAGGATTTGACCAAGAGGGAGGTCCTTCAAATCAATTTGTGAGAGATCCAGGGTTTCTTGTAGAAGCATCCTTGATGTGGGGTCCATGATATTCCGCTTCGAAAACACCCAAGAGATATATAGCCATAAAAGGCTGCTCTTACAAAAGGTATCAGCAACTCCGTGTACTTCGTAAACATCGCTGATCCATATGTCGCTTATAAGCTGGAGGCATTCGTGACATTCGTAGTAGTCGACTATGGTAGCGATTCGGGTCATTAGTCCAATACTGACATTCTTCGGAATCTCCTGATAACGCCCGTGAATGGCATCCAAGACAATTGCCAGAGCAGCAGCGTCCCAGTCAGAGGTCACGACTTGAACAGGGCCAGATTGAGATTGAGAGGCCCGAGAGAGATTCTCACTCCACGGCCCCTCCAGCATAGTGCGGAACGTACGAGAGGCGAGTATCAGGTGTCGAGAGGAGACGCGCATCCGGACTTCGATGAGCTCATCGCTCCTAGAGTTGGCGGTGTTTGTTTCCTGACCATCTTCTTCCATGGCATGATCTTCTTCTTCAATGTTGAAGACGGCGTACCTTCCAACAAGGAACGAGTTTTCGAAAAAATGATCGCTGTCGCCGTCAAACATGGACACACGGTAGTTCTCATCCTCTTTGTATTTGATGATTGGCACAATTTGCTGTTTGTTTGGAGATTCCAAGACAAGTTCAACATCGCCGCCAGGGTCGATTTCGTATGTGATTGATGTCATCATCTCTTATAGGTGATAGGCGCAGCCAGGAGGAAGGTTAGTGACAAGAGATGATGCTAGCATTTAGACGCCAACTGCCGGCCAGCTTAATTCAAGCCGTGGTTGGCAGGCTGGTGTGTGACGAAAGCATTAGCCACTGAGCTTTGGGCTATAGAAATAAAAAACCTGAGAGTCTGCTCTGGGAAATAATAAAGTGACTTAAGAATCTCGTCTCCTGCAGTCAATAGCCGATTGTTTTTGTTGCCCTTGGAGTTGGAGATGAGTAGGCCCGCCCCGGCCGTGTGCGTCTACTGGGTAGCAGAAAAGTTGACCTCCTAACTTAGGGTACAAAAATAATTAGCCTAAAGACTATAGTTTTAGTAGCATAAAATGACCTACTAATTTCGTCTCT
>NC_031951.1:737667-852833 GCF_000303195.2 Fusarium pseudograminearum CS3096
AAAAATAATTAGCCTAAAGACTATAGTTTTAGTAGCATAAAATGACCTACTAATTTCGTCTCTTATGTTCTCAGCGGCCAATTCTTCTGGTACCCTGAGGTGCGTGCACAAGAGATGTTGATTCAGCTAGGTTAACACGGCGAGCCACAGCGCAGAAGGCGCTGTCGTGAACCCACCCAACAGGCTAACTAATCGGCGTGCACTTTCTGCCTGCTATAGAGCAGAGACGAAACGTTGATACGAGCTCAGACAAGGTACAAGATGGCAGGAATGACTCTAGACTGATGTTTGGATAGTATTATATCTTTGTATTAATCATGAAACTTATTTCTCATCATCCTCCTACAGCACCATCTGCACAACTATGAATATCCAGGGTATTTATCCAAAAGTAATACAAAACCTGGCATCCACTGATCATACAATCATTTGAACCTAAGACTCGTTGTTGCCAGTCTCAGACTCCATCTGGGCCTTGCGCGCAGCATTGAGAGCCTTGAGCTTGGCAGTACCGAAACCCAAAACACCACCCTCCTGGTTATCACCCAACCAAGGCTTCTTGGAATCACTGAGCATGCTACCAGTGACAAAGTAGATAAGCTGTCCAATGATGATAAGAACAAAAGCGATGGGGTACAGGAAGTGAATTGTGTAGCCAAAGACCCTGATTCCGATAATGACGCCCCAGAAGTTGGCAGTCAGCAACGAAATGTTGAGGAACGCCGCACTTCCCATGCGCAGCATGATGGGGACGAGAATGTAGAAAAGGTTCAGGCACAGAGTGTAACCGACGATCCAGCCGATAACCTTACCGTTCCAGGTAGCGTTATCGAAAGACTCACGGTCAAAGATGGCGGCCTGGACTCCGTTGATACACATGCCAAACAGACCCAGGAAAGACAAGACGTGGTACAAGTGAGCTCGAGACACGAGCCACTCCTCAAACACGTTGGTGGTACCGTAGAGAGTAGCACCGAGAAGGGCGAACAAGTCACCCTTGACCATGTCAAGACCGCTACCACCGTTGGTACCGCTGATGTGATCACTGCCAATCAGGATACCCATACCACCACAGCAGACCAAGATACCAATGATCTGGAAGATTCTGTAGCGGACCTTGAGAAGGAAGAAGGAAATGACAACGACACAGACGATGGCCCAGAAGTTGATGAGCTGGGCAGACAAGACGTTGGTGTATCGGTAGGCCAAAACAGTAAAGTAGTTTCCCTCAACGTCCAGGAACGCCATGATGAGATACTTCCAGCCATCCTTGACAGCAATCTTCCACCAACCACTAATACCATCTTTGTAAAGAAAGACGGGAGTGTAGATGAGGAACATGAGGATGTAGTTGAAGACGGTCTGGAAGGCGGGGATGTTGGTGCCCGCATTGGCGAGGAAGCTGGTAAAGGTGTTGGTGGCGGTGATGCACAGAGCAAGAACCTGTCCGAGAGCGAGGACAACCCAGAAGTCGACTGTGGTCAAGTAGCTGTACCAGTGGACAGACTTGACCTCGAGGGTGTGAATGCCTTGGCTGACGGCGGCATCTTGGTTGGTGGTTGCAGAGGCCGACGAGGTTTGGACGGCGTCGGCGGTTGGGCCTTTGGAGTCGCCTACAGCGATGGGTTGGTTCGCAGACATGTTTATTCGAGGGTATCGTATAGAAGTATCTAGAGATGTTAGTGGTTGTCTTCAATTGTGCTGCTGTCGCAACATACCTCGTAAACCTGTCGCAATGATATTTGTATATAGTGATATCTGTATTGGATGAAGTCTTTCTATCGTCTCCAGATGCAGCAAGCGCAAAGACTCAAAGTCGCTCGCCGGGTTCTTATGAACTGACACGGCACATATAATGCGCCGCTAGGTATATAAAGGAAGAGGTGGTCGAGGAGAAAAGGATCAACATGAGCTGGTTGCAAGGTCGAGGTGTCGTGGGGTATTTTAGGTCGGTCGCGAAAAAAAAAAGAATGCGCCCACTAGAAAGGTTTATCGGAGGCGATTAAGTTGGTGATCGACAACGGAGACGCCGTTTTAAAACAGCGACGATCTTTTTGTCTTTTAGTTTCTCAACGAGAGAGAAGAAGAAACAAATAGGAAGAGGGTCGACTACTCATCTTATCCTTTTTGCGCCCAAAACCCTGTCCCAACTGATCGGGTCTACTATCATGTGAATAATTTTTTTCTTCTTTTTCTGTCCCCAAGCTTTAACGGATCCAACCCAGAATCAGACAAGTTATAGACAGAAAGAAATCTAATTGGAGAGACACCTAAAAAGTACCCACGATCTATCGGGAGCCAAGGGACGGTGCTTTACTAGAAAAGGTCAAACGTCCTCGAGATGGTGCTTCTTTAATCCTTGGTGGCGGCTTGCGCCAGCGGGTCGGGGAGGGGAGTTCGCCGCGGCGGCAGCCGGGAAGAGGTCAAAGCTCCCCTGTCAGTTGGTTGTAGCAGGGGATGTTACAGTGCTTACAGGCCTAGGTTCCACTGAGGAGGGAATGTCAAACGGAGATGAGCCTATAACCAACACTCTGACTGGTAACAGCAGCAATGAAAAGAATCAAGGTTGAAAAGAATAGGTAATAGAAAATGATTGATAAAAGAAGCGTAAAACAGTCGATCCCAGCTGAAAATCAAAGCTATTGTGGCGTCTGATATCTGATCTAAAGGAGGGTGACCAAAAGTCTGGGCTCGCAAGGGAATGGATGAGCTGAAGAAGGATGGTCGCTAGTGCAAAACCACGTGGGGGTAACCAAGACAAATTGGCCGAGACTATCACATTACATCCATTAATGCTGCATTTCCTTCTGTCACAATTACTCTCTAGACCTTTCAACGTTTTATTATCGGGTTATTGCTTCTCGATACTCACGGTTTATCCAGAAGTCTAGCATAAATAATTATCCGTGCTTTCTTTAGCTTCCGTTGTATATACAAAGGCTGATACAGTGGGATTATGGCTTAGACAAAACACCAGACATGGCAGCTCGTACTGTCCTTGCAATCCAGACGTTGTTTCTTGTCGTATTACATGATTCTGAGTCTCTCCCTGGCTCAAATTAGCTGTTTGCTACTTTCTAGAGTCAAATACCACGTACGAGACATGAGTGGTAGTTGTGTTGATGAAGAGGCCATTGTGCTAGGTGGTAGTGGCTCTCGTTCTGGCAATGCTCTGATGTTTCGAAGCAAAAGGTCCTGAGATTCTTTTTCTGAGTTGATGTTGAGTCTGTTTGATACGTTTTCCATGTTGAAGTTATTTGCTGTATGTATGCTGTTAGTGATTGCTTGGGGGTCAATCATGGGTGACCAACTTACTCCAATTCGTTGCTAACGGAGTTCTCCGAGTCCCGGTCTCTGGCATCTTGACGCAAATGGGTTGATGAGTTAAGTTACTCTTGTGCCAAATCCTCAATATTAAGTTGCCATGTACCAAGCATATAAACAAGATAGCAGAAGCGATGCGTTACTTATAGACATGTTACTCACTCAAGGCCGTTCCAAAGCCCGTTCATATACCGGGCACCGGGAAACGCAGCGGCCGAAAGTGGAGCTTCCGTCTCGTATTTCGTACCGGCGGACAGAGATCCACTTGTACAGAGCTTCAACCTATTACCTGCTGCAGCCAGCGGCCTCGCATTATCATGCCAAGATGGGAAAGTTTGTATTGAGCCGCAATTCGGGGGCATTTGGAGAAATCAACTCATAAGTTTGCGGTGTAAGAAGTACATAAGTGAATAGTTTGACATTTGACTATGCTTCCAGTATTGATCTGATTGTCACAATGGGCTTGCTGCTAATCTTGTAAGAAAGCTAACAGATGTTGGTTTGTGGTAATAACATCAGAGGATGACACTGACTGTTCTTCTTTCTGATCAGTATGCCAAAGAGTCATGATGAGTTGGTGGGGCAATCATCTCTATAGCCGTTATTACTCAAACAATCCAATCTTCACCTTTACGTCTCTATACACTCCCTTAACAAATAGGCGGTCTATCCAGTACTATCCATAACATCTATCGTCACGGGTCATGGTTCATGAATGCGCGTCCTCGTGGTCCGCTGAAGCATGCGCTATCGTTGATGCATGACCCCTTGCGGGGAGAGTTCTCAGCCTTCCTATTCGTCAGAATTGCTTAGATACGCACATAACTCGGACATCGTATCCAATCATCACCCACAAAGCCCTGTTGTCCCTCAGGGTCCCCTACCACGTCATTCTAGCGTGAAGCTACCTTATCATACTTCCCATCGACCCGAACTCGGCGGTCACTCTTCTTCCTCTTCATCTCCATCAACACAAGACGGTTTCATCCTCTTGTTCAACCATTAATCTCTTCACTGTCTCACTTCTCCAACATGATTCTCCGGAGTAAAACACTTGCTGCTGGCTCAGCGCTGGTCGCTGTAGCTCGCGCCTCGCAACCCGGAGCTGCAGCGCCGGTACCAGGTCCCATGAGAGACCTTACTTGGGGTCAGATTAACTTTATCCACACAACGGATACACATGGCTGGATTGGCGGCCACTTACAAGAGTATGTTCTCTATCCGTTCCACGACAAGCTGTGGCTGACTCTCCAGACCTCAATATTCTGCTGATTGGGGTGACTACATCTCCTTCACCAAGCATATGCGCGACCAAGCCGACAAGAGGGGATCCGACCTACTAGTCATCGATACTGGCGATCGCATCGAGGGCAATGGCTTATACGACGCTTCAACCCCTAAGGGCCTCTTCCAATATGACATCTACGCCGAAGCCGACGTCGACATCATGTCTACCGGCAATCATGAGCTTTACAAAGCCTACTCGGCTGATATGGAACACAACACCACTGTTCCCAACTACAAAAACAGCTACCTTGCATCCAACCTTGACTACATCAGTTTCGAGACCGGCGATCGCGTTCCCCAAGCCCCGCGCTACAAGAAGTTCAAGACAAAGAACCAGGGTCTCAACATTGTGGCGTTCGGCTTTCTCTTTGACTTTACCGGAAATGCCAACAACACGGTTGTTCAGCCCGTGGAGGACACTATCAAGGAAGATTGGTTCCAGGAAGCTATCCATGAGAAGCCTGATCTCTTCGTCGTGGTTGGCCATGTTGGTCTTCGCATGGAAGAGTTCAAGGTTATCTATACTGCCATTCGCAAACAGAACTGGCACATTCCCATCGCTTTCTTCGGTGGCCATGCGCATGTTCGCGATACTGTCCAGTATGACTCCAAGGCTTTGGCTATAGCCAGTGGCCGCTATTTCGAGACCATTGGATGGATGTCAATAGACGGTATTAAGAAAGGCAGTACCAAGGAAGTCGAGGCAGCTGCTTCTCCTACCTTTACTCGCCGATACATCGACAACAACCTCTATGGCCTACACTATCACACTGGTCTTAACGAAACTACATTCCCCACAGAGAATGGCAAGAGAGTCAGCAAGATGATTACCCGTGCCCGCAAGGCTCTTCAGCTCGATTACACGTTCGGCTGCGCTCCAAAAACACTCTGGATGGCTCGGGCCAAGCCCACTGACGAGGATAGTATTTATCATTGGATCTCCAATCACCTCTTGCCCGATGTCATCACTCGCAAGGATCGTAAAGACAAGTCGAGACTGGCCATCTTCAACACTGGTGGTATTCGATTTGACATTTTCAAGGGCGGTTTCACACGAGACAGCACTTATGCTGTCTGCCCCTTTGACAGTGGATTTAAATACATCCCTGACGTCCCATACAAAGCCGCTGCCAAGGTCATTGATCTCCTCAACAGCGCTGAAAGAATCTTTTCTGAGAACGGCCTTGATGTTAAGTATATGGCCATGCCCGAGCAAGCGTTCCCCGCTCCCGTTATGAAGGCTCAGTTTGAGAAGAACAAGATAGATGCAGAAGAGCCTCGTCTCGAACTTCGAAGTCTCTTCGATAAACCTGGTTTGACTGCCGGCTATACTACCATAGACGATATCGGCGCCGACGGCGATGATACCATTCACGAGCCAGTCAAATTTTATCAGCAGCCCAACTGTGTCCAGGCTGAGATTAACATGCCCAAGGATGGTGAGCCAGACACAGTTGACTTTGTATTTCTAGACTTTATCCAGCCATGGATTATCCCTGCCCTCAGACTTGCAGGAGCGGGCCATTTTAGTGACGCTGATGTTGAGCGTTATATTGAGGGTTCTTTTACGTATCACATGGCCGATTGGATTAGCAAGAACTGGCAGGGTGAGTGTTGAGTTACAACAACTAGATGAATTTGGACGCAACTCCATGGCGTTTTTGTATTAGGGCAGCATATTTAGGCACTTTGATAGCATTGACAAGAAATTGAACACAATATGAAAGAGTTCATGTGATCCAGGATTCCGAAATGAGTGTCAATTTTAGTGCCAGGTACTGAAAGACAGTTCACTCAAGTGTTCTTAAGCAGCTCATCAAGTAAAGGGGCAATGCAGTAGATTGAAGATGCTATGCTTGAGTAACTAATATACGATCTTGAAACCCCCACATGCTGTTTCTGTGTATGTGCCATGTTTCTATCAACATTTCTAAGGAAAGGACCTCATGCAGTGTGCATGAAAACAAGTATATAAAAAAAGACCAAATGCACAAGTCGGAACCCAAGCCGCAGAGATAGAAGTCGTTGTCGAGAGTGTAAGACAATCCAATCAAAGAACTCCCATGGCTATCTCATCGCTTTGAAAGCTTACTGGGGGAACTTGAAGCCGGGAGGGACACAGTAGGGGCTGGCGCTCTTCTTGTAGAAGACACAGCCGGTCTTGGGAGGGCAAACTCCAGCAGCCTTTGGTAATGTCAGTCAATGGTTACTTTGAGTTGGAAGATAGAGTGTGTTTGTGACTTACCACCCACTTGCTGGTGACATCGCAGACCTGCCAGCCAGTCTTGTCGGGAGTGCAGGAGTAGGTACCGGGCTTGCAGCCACTGGTAGCAACGTCGAGAGGAGACGCGGCAGCGACGGAGGCGAGAGCAGTGATGGCGACGGCGGTGAACTTCATGTTTGCGGTTGGTGGTTTGTTTGGAGGAGTGTGTGTGGTTTTGAGCGAGTGTTGTTTGTAGAATGTAGTAGAAAGATGCTTGTGTTGATGAGAGTGATGAGGAAAAGAAGTCGATTTGAGAGAGAGGATGGAGTGGTTTATATACTTGATTTCGAGTGCATGCAAGTCCTACTTCTTGATATCTGTTGCTATTCTTGTGTGGTGAGTCTCACTTACACGAGCTGGCAAGTCTGCCCTCTTCGGAACTCGGGGCTCTAGTCCTAGACTGTCTGCCTGATGCTATTTTCGTTTCTTTCCCTCCCGTTTTGCAACAGGAGACTTGCTACAACGAATAGCAGCATTCTGTGCCTACCTATACGAGTTGCTTGGAATGGCGGGAATGTGACTATGCCACTTTCCATCTACCTTTTGATCGGATTCGCTTGCAACGTTGACTTTTTGTTGGAGAGAAAAGCTAGACGGGATCTGGGTAGATGGGCTGGAACAGGCAAGCAAGCAAGCCACTTACACGACAGCGCTAGAACAAGTCACACGATCGAAGCTGCCAGCCCTACAGATGTGGTGTTACTGTTGGACGATGTTTATAGAGTACATTAAATCAGATTAATTGTATCATTGCTTTTCTTAACATGGTAGATTATGCTGTTGACATGACTACAAGGTACTGCTTAGACAACTCACCATTACACTTCAAACAGACACAACATCCAACATCCAAAAGAGTAAATACCTACCGCTCTCCAAAAACAACAACTCATTCCATCCTAAAAATAAATCCTTCGTTCGATTGATTCAGCCCAATTACCCCGCAAAAAGCAACAACCTGTCACATCATGTTCTCCTCGCAGCTAATTCGTCCTTCCAAAACGCCTCTCTCGTGTTCCCCAATATACCCCAGAGAAAAATCATGAATCCTTACCGTGAAATTTGCTCACGGTACCGTGACAGTTCGCCAAAGTCCTGTTATGTGTTACCACAAGGCATATTATTATTATTACATTGACGTAAAGCTGCTGACATCAAAAGCCCATCTTGTCATCTCACCACCCGTGGAAAACAAGTCCTATAATCTTCATTGTTATACGATGCAAAAACGATCCATATGCAGGCCCGATCAGCAGTGATACGAGACTTGGGATCCATGTGTGCTTACTGTACATGCAGTAGACTGCTGTACAGAGTACCGTACTTGGACTACGTTGCTGTACCTGTCCGTAAGCAAAGAAATTCCCCGTCTTGTCACCCTCTCCGGCTTCAAGCCCCGCGACAGTCCGTGGCGCCAAGCCCGTTATTTACTCCGCCCAACGGGAAACACGGAGACCCCGATCTCGGGCGTTGACTATGAGCTCGTGGCTTTTTTCTTTGTTAGTAGGACGTTTGGATCGTTACATTTCGAGGCTGACACTTCCATCCGTCAAGTCACGGCATGACGTAGAGAAAATACAGTACTTTATTTCCATTTACAGCATCATAACCCTATATCCTATACTCGCTCCCATTGGCCTCGTGTCGGCCAGCTCTAGTAATTAGCTCCTAATATGACATGCCCTCTCTTTTCAGTCTCTAAGACTCCCAGCCCCTGTTGATTTGTTTTCTCCTCACCTAAACGAGGTTAGCAAAGTGTCCGGTCTGCATATTCGGAAAGGAATTCTTACCATTGGTGAAAGGAACAGCACACCGCCCAGCAGTGACACGACAGTCAGAATGAGAGTGGACTTGTTAAATCCATCTCCCAGAATATCAAACATGCCACTGGGAGCAAGTCGTGTTCCAAAGACATCCACGCCATAGGCTACAATCAGACTTGTGCTCTCCACAATGACTGGCGTGGCGAGGATGTTCTTCACACCCACAACGTTTCGCTGGTGAGAAATGATTGATCGGGGATCGATCTCAATGCTAGGGGTGTACTGGATGAGACCCTCGGCTTCCTTCTCAGCTGGTGTTGAGTCGCGGCCAACGGGTCGTCGGGCGTCGAGAACCTGGCGGGACAAGCCGGCGATGGAGTGTGCTTCGGGAAGGTAGGCAAGAACCTGACGGTTCGCAATGCCTTGTCGAGTCTGTGTTACCGACAGAGAGTCCAGTGGCTGAGACAGAACGTAAGCTTGCGACTCAGCCCAAGGCAGAGCAGGTCCAGCTGGGGAGTCGACGGGCTTGAGAGGAGAGTAGGTCTCGGCATCACCCAGAGGACCACGGTCGTTGGGCGAGGAAGATTCGTAGAGGTCGGTAATAACAATATGGTTGCCCCGAATGGATCGCTTGGTTCCATCCTCAAGAGTGTACTGTCCGAAGAAAGTGCATGCATACCAGTTCTCAGCCATAGTGCAAGAGATGGGCTTAGTAGAGTCGACGCCAGCATAAGACTGGGACGCCAGAATCTGACCCGAGATGGTGTCAACCAGCTGAACGGACAATGAGGAAGAAGCCTCGTCAATGGCAGCAACCACAATAGTGTTGGGGTTGAGGTACTTGTAGCTGACGCGACGATCGGCCAGAACACGACCAATAGAAGCGACAGGGTCGTGAGAATCAGGCTTGGCAATCTCGACGATCTTCTGACCACGGAAGAGCTGGAGCTGCCAAATCTCCTCCGCGGAAACCTTGTTACCTGATTCAACAAACTTGATACCCTTGAGAGTCTCTCCCTCGCCTCGGACAACAATGGTCTGGCTAGGAGTAAAACCAGCTGGGACGGGTCCGACTTCTCCGTTGGCACCGACAGGGAGAAGCCAGTTACCAGCGGGGCTGTCAACAACGACGGTGCTGGATACACGAGGAAGAGATCCCGCGGGCATGACCTCGACAACATCGCCTGTGTCACTCTTGATAGCAACGTACTCGCCCTTGGCGCCACGCAGTGTAACAACACCCTCGTCCTTGGCATACATACCCTTGACATCGAGGGTCTCGCCAGAAAGTTGGGGAAGGACAGACTTGGACCAGACAACCTGACCCTTGTGCTCAGTGCTCAAGCCATACATGCGGCCACGGCGAGTTACAAGGACAACAAGCTTGTTGAAGCCAAAGGTATCTCGGTGCAGACCCTCCTTCTTGCTGACAGTTTCACCGCCGGAGATGCTGGAAATGAAGCGCTCGGGGAGAGATGCAAGGTAGTCGGGAAGATACTGGAGGTCGTTCATGTGACGGGTGACACGGTGGATGTAGGCCTGGAGAGGGTTGGTGTGGGCCTCCTCCTCCAAGACCTTGGCCAGGTTCTCGACACCAGGGACATCAGCCCAGACGGCAGCGACGGCAGCAGAGAGACCTTCAGGACGTTTCCAGTCGACCTCGCCGTTGCGGACCATGACCCAGTCGTCAGACTTGGTAACAGCAGCAGCTCGAATAGCAAAGCCTTCAGTACCAGATTTCTTGATAACCTCAGCAACAGCATGAACAGCTTCAATATCGCCAGCAGGCTTGAAAGCCCAACGAGCCAGTACAGCGTGGGACTCGGACGAGACAACCAAAGTCTCATCCTCAGTCACGCGAGCAAAATAGACGTTAGCTCCGTCGGAGCTGGTGGAAAAGGCGCCTGGGCCAGAAAGGTGAGGCAACTCGTAGGCCTTGGAGACCTTGCTGTTCTTCAAGTCGGTGTGGTAAACTTCGGCCTTGTTTCCAGTCTTGGTTCGGGTATGGACCAGGAAGTGAGGCTGAGACTGGGTGAGATGAGGCGCGTGAATAACAACAGAAGCAGCGTCGGCGGGCAACTGGAGGTCCTGAGTTGTCTTGCTACCCAAAACGTTCACCTTGAGCTTGGTAAGGGTGCTATCAGTCCAGGCAAGGATAGGAGCAGCCGAGTTGCCGCCGACAAACATGACGTCCTTGGGTCCATGAACATCGCCCCTGGTGCCAATGGCAAAGTCATCCAGTCGTCCTCCGGTGAGGGTATCGAGGGCAGTAACCTTGAGGCTATAAGAAGCAGGCGATCCGTGGAGGCTGACAACGTAGATCTTGGAGATATCGGTAGAGACCTGGAGGGGAATGTTGTGGGCAACCTCTCGGAACTCCCAAACGACCTGACCCAGAGTACCATGTATACGTCGTAGAACTGTAGTGCCGTCCTCATCGTACAAAACCAAAACATCCTTTCTAGAGCTCTCAGTCAACTCGAGAATCTCCAGATCCTTAACCTCGCCCTTGAACTCGTTGTGCCACACGTTACGACCAGTCAGCGCATCCCAAGCCTGCACCTTGGAGCCATACGCCGCAGCAACCCAGTGCTCGCCCTCAGCCGCGCGCAAGAAACCGCCGCCATTGGTGATATCGTCGGCAATCTGCTGACGCCAGACAACAGCGCCGTTGCTGGGGTTCACGGCGCCGACAATGCCGACGTCGCTGAGTGTGTAGAGGAGGCTCGCCTTGTCTGACTTTCGTGGTCGATGGAAGAAGGTGGTCTCGACCTGGGGGACGCCGACGAGCGCGTGGTGGAAATCGATGTGGCCGACTTCATCCTGGAAGACGGCGGCGCCGAGGGACGATAGCGCCAGAAGGAGCAATGGCTGGAGTGAGAGCCGCATTGTGGTTGTGTTGAGGGCGTTTATGCGGGCTTCACACTTGGGAGCTTCAGAGAGAGCTAGGGTGTTGCATCATGATGGGCTATCTGTTCGTTGCGCAATGCTTAGTCATCGGGGGAAGCTTAGGGTAGGTCAGTTTCAAACTTGAACTGTCTGAGCAAGATAAGATAGAATGATCATAACTACAATGAATATTACTAGAAATGTTTATTATAGATGGTGTAAAGATTAATCTTGTACATCAAACGCCGTTTGTGTTCGTTGTTAAAGCGTAGTGTGATGCGTTGCTGAGCCTATCACAAACATGAGACACCACATTCAACGGCATTCGAACAAATCGTCGACCACTCAAGAAGCGAAGAAAGACACTAGCCAGTCAGAGTGAACTCCTATATAACATTAAAAGACCAAGGTTTGATCTTCTCGGCATATAAATTATACTCTGTACATTTATTTGCGCGCGAGTTCCAATCATGAGACCGCCCCACGCGTAGTAACAGATCCCGTGCCACTAACACAACTCAATGTCTTACAGTTTAACATGGACCAGGACCTCAGACTTATACCTTACGAATCTCAAGAATGAGGGAAATCAAGGCTTCTTCGGAAGTTTCTTTGTTTTAAATCAGAACCCGTCTCGGGATGAGTTCTCATGTAGTGGTCATGCGTATGCAAATCGAAGAAATGGCATCATCGAGTTATCTGCCGAGCTGCACATATCGATAGATTATATATAAGCCCCGTCTTCATAGTATGTAGTAATGTCTCTGGCAATCTCTGTTTGATCGACCCTTGTGATGATCGATGCCCAACAGCTGGTATTTGACATGGAAGTTCGTTTCGCCTCTCTCCCTAACAACCACCCACTTACACCAAACAGCCCCGATCTCTCATCCCATCATGGACCGACACTCCCCTCCCGAGCATAACCCTCTCCGCAAGCGGTCTCCTCGTCCTAGCCGACCTCCGCACAATATCCCGCAGAACAGCTCTCACCGGCGGTGCCTCTTGGGTGGACGCCTTCGTCCTCGCCCCCGGCTTACACTACCAACAAGCATGCGACGACCTCGAACGCGAAGCCCCCGTTGGTTTAATGGCTCTGTCCACACAAGCACTCGGCGAAATGCAGTATGCTGTTAAGAATACAATGACGGCGAGTTACCTCAAGAGTTTGTGTAAAGATGGCGAGGACAGCATCACTTTAAACGTGGGGATAGATACACCGTGGGATGTGGTCAAGATTGTTGGAAAAGCGCTCGAAAAGAAGAAAATCGCCGACGAAGAGGGAGACGACGACGATGCGGATCATAATGATTGGACTTCACTCTCTGATGTCGACTGGCTCAGTCATCTTCTCTACCTCGGCAGCCCCATCATAACACTATCATCTATATCCTTCATGGTCATTCTAGAAGACTGGTGGGGTCTAGCTATAATGCTCACGCTGATAATCTCACGTATTCTCAACATCTGGGCCATAAAACAACGCATGACACACTCAGAACCTACCCCCGAGAGCCTGATCATGACAGAGTACCGCATCGACTTCGGCGGAGGACACAGCGTGCGACTTCGCGGCCCGGATGCAGATCTACAAGCCATCGTTACGCACGCTTGGCTACGTGCGCAGTCGGTCCTCGAAGGCTATCTTGAGGCAGTGGCTAAGCTTATGGTATACATGTCTGCTGCGCTGGGAGGAAACATGACGCAGGCGGGTGCGATTGTGCTTATTGGGTTGTTGCTTGGGAGTGCGGCGCTGCTGGGGTTGAGTAATGCACATGCTCGAGGCTTTCGCATGCATGGCCGATATGCGATGCCCGAGAAGAAGAAAGCAAAGATGATTCAAGAGGCCCTTGCTACGAGTAGAAATAGCGTTTCAGCAAGAGAAGCAAGTGGCGGATTAGTTTAACATACTCGATTGATATTTATATGCAAGACTGAACTTGTAATAGACATAATTTGTATTCCCTGTTGTCCATGAAATCATTAGAGCTAATTGGCCCTGAAAGTAACCGTATTATACAAACTCCATCTCTTATTGCCATTGTCCAATAATCGACATCCAGTTAGGTTGTGAATAGGCCCCTCCTCCAACAGTCTATTGGCTCGTGGGTGCCTCGAGAGAAGCGGTATCGACCTCCTTCTTAATTTCTTCCTCCTTCTTTTCTGCCTCAGCCTCCATAGGCTCCGGCACTATGGGGGCCTCTACAGCAGGGGCTTCAAGGACAGGATCACTGGGCTTTTCTTCCTCAGCAGCCATAGGCTCAGTAACCATGGGCTCATCAACTGGTTCTTGCGGAGCCTCTGATGGTATTGAGGCTGGCTCGGGGGGTACATCGGCCGCTGCTTCTGTGGGTGCTTCTGTAGGTGTTTCTACAGGTGCCTCAACAGGTGCCTCGACACTTGGCTTGACCTCAGTCTCAGCAACAGGGTCGGGTCCAGACTCGGCAACAGGCTCTTCGATAGGTTCAGCAACAGGTTCAACAGTGGGTTCAATGTCCATCTCCGTAGGAGCCTCGGGCACAGACTCTTCCACTGGCGCAGGCACTGGTGGAGTTGGCAAATCTTCCTTGATGGTCTCTATGTCTGCATGTTCCTGATCAAGCTTATCCATCAAGCTGGCCATCACATCAGGAGATTCTCCCCTGGTAACTTCTTCAACAGCGGGAGGAATGGACTCCTCCTTGACCTCTGCTTGAGGCGGTGTTGGTGACTTAGCCTCCTCTGCTGCAGACTCTTGCAAGGTAGTTTCAGCAGGGGGCTCTGCTGGGGGCTCAACAACTGAAGGAGGAGCAGTTGGAATATCAGGAACGTCAGAGACAGGTGCAGTGATTGAAGCTGAGTCATCGGGTCTGATGCTGTCTTCTGTCAAACCAGTGTCCTTCTGTTCCAATTGCGGTCTTGACGGAAGAGCTTCTTCGCCAGGTAGAATGTCAAAGGGAAGCTTGGCCTCACTTCCAGGGGCAGAATGTCCTTGTCCACCAGAGCTTCCCGGAGGCGAAGCAGCAATATTGCCCACTTCTTCAGGTGGAGGAGGCAGCAGCGCTTCATTATCAGTTGGCTCCAACATGGGAATATCGCGATCAGTTGCAGCTTCAGGGGCCTCTCCGACAATCGTCGATGGCGGCTCGGCCACGGTTGACTCAGCAGGTTCAGCCGCGGGTCCTACTACTGGCGGTTGGTCAATTCCGAACGCAGCATTCGCAGCCGTTTTCAGAAGGTGCTCTTCATCGACGCCTGATGCATGAGGCTCATTGTCATTAACAGGGGGTTCCAAAGATACCTCTTTGAGATTTTCCTCGGTCAGTTGAGGCTCCTTCTTCTCATCAATATCGGCGAAAGGTGCGTTAAGTGATTCTTGGAGTATCTGCTCTGTGTCTTCCTTTGTAGGCGAGGGCATGACAACGTTCTTGAGAGGACTGCCTTCAACCCTTGATTCTTCAGGCGTGAGGGCAGGTGGCGCTAGGTTTGCAGCGCTTTCTTGTGCAGGTTCAGAAGAATCGTTTTCCATAACAACATCAGTGTCTTCGTTTGCGGGAGCAACAGCAACAGCAACAGGAGGTTCAGCTGGAGCAGGCACAGGAGCAGGAGGCGGGGCGGGAGCAGCCTCGGTGGTCGTTGTGGGGGCAGCATCCGTCATTTCGTGATCTTGCTGCTTGTTGTTTTCACCGCTCGCCTGACCGTCCGCCGGAGCTGGTGTTCCGTCACCATCTTCAGCTTCATCACCTTCGTCATCTTCTCCATCTTCATCGTCATCGTCATCATCCGCATCGACCATTGAACTGTCCCGATTGGCCGAGTCTTCGCGCTCTTGTTTAATAGCCTATAAAAAGTCAGTAACCGGGTAGAACAAATCTGCAGATCCCAACGTACAGCTTCTGCGGGGTTCTCAGGCTTGATGGGAACGGCAGGGGTGGCACCATCTGCAGTTCCAGCGGGTGCCACGACGGGAGCTCCAGTTTCAGGCAGAGGGTTCTTGATCTTCTTCTTTCCGCGACCAGGACCAGCCTTGGTCTTTCTCTTGGGAGGTGGAGGTCGTCGTCGGTTGGGCACAGGTGTCGTAGCAAGAGGCTCTAAGCCGGCGGCAGGCGCAGGTTCGATTCTAGTTGAAACGATTTCGCCCTGAACCTTCTGACCCTCACCTAGGGTAACCTCCTCTGTATATGGGTTTCCAGCGGCATCGATTCTCCTGATAGTCGCCCTCGTAACTGTTGGTCCCTGGACCTTTTCTTCGACTGTCCGACTGGCGATTGTCACGGTGTTCTTTTGTCGCTTGGCGAGATGCGACGCACCAGAATTATCAAGGTTTCGTGGCAGCTGTTTCCAGACCTTGACACTGAATCCTCTAGCGCCTGTATCTTCTTCTTTCTTCTCTGTCTTCTCAGGAGCTGCATCAGCGTCGTTCTCCTCCTCTTCGGCTGGCGCAGGTCTTTTGTACAGTCGTCCGGATCGTGCGGCGGCAAGAAGCTCCTGGCTATGTGCGGGAAGCAGATGCGAATCCTTCGGCATGCCATGGGGCAGATCGATTGACCAGACATCATTTTGTTGACTTTGTTCTTGCTGTTGCGGCGGCGCAACGCTTATCCATTCTTGTCGCCATTGTCGCACGGGCAGACCTTTAAATCGTTAACACGCGTCGTCGTCGGGCGCACTCAAAATCATCATACCTTCAAAATCGTCATGCTCGGCGTACCCAGCTCGATTGGCGCGACGCGTCTAATTAAGTTTAGTGATTGATTGCATGCGCAGGGGAAGCAAACGAGGACTTACTCCAGGCGCCATCGCTGCTAATACAAGACAGAAAGGACTCGTATACTATCTATGATAATGATATAAAACAAATGCTCTACTCGAATTCGATTGGGATGCTCGCGCTGTCGTAAGATATGTTCTTGGAGAATTAGTTGTACGAGGCTGAGTCGCGATTCGCGATGGCTGTCAAATGTCATTGTTAGTTGACCAATTGAATTCGCCGTTCCCCGCTGACGTAATACACTTTAGAAGGAATCTCGAGTCAACGACCGTTGAAGTACAGATGAAAAGGTTACCGTGAGCTTTATTTTCTCGTTGATAGTCTAAAGATGATGCATAGCATCTGTTAATACCTATCTCTTTTTGCTCTCTAGGCTGCTCCTGTGAATACCTTTCCCATGGTCTATCCACCGCATCGACAAACCACATGAACAAGCACCATCATTGGACAAAGACAACTAAAAGGCGAAATGGGGTCAAGATTGTGATTCTTCGTCTATTACTCGAGCCTCGGTACGCTTCCTCCAACCTAAAGGCATCCCTCATGGCTCGTTGACGCCTCTGATCCTTGGTATCTGATACATATACATTATCCCCAAATCCATGCTACTGTACACTCGAGTCGTCTCTTTTATATTTTATCCAGTCGTTTCAAGTTTTCGTGATAGCGAATCATCTTTAGTCGTAACTATAAAAAATAATTAGCAATTGGTGGCGATAACTTCGTTTTTTCCTGCTTACCCCTGCTCCTTCTGTCTGAGAATCTCCTGGTTGTTGCCCGTCTGCTTGCCCTGGTTGAAGTTAGGATAATGGTCATATGTCTTCTGTAGGCATAACTTACCGAGATACCACCCTCAACGACTAACCGGTCGATTTGGTAGAACTGGCTGATGACTGTTTGTCGCTGCTCGCTGTCAGCAATTTGCCCTTATTTTGAAACACACATGTATCCCCCACGCACCTTCAAGCTCTGAAGCTCCTTAATTCCATGCTGGACCAACTCCTGCACCTTTCGGCTATCCTGCTCGCCCTGGTGCTCTCGGAAAGCATCTCTCGTCCGTCGCTTCGCATACTCGCGGAAGTTGTACGCAGAGAACTGCGAACCTTGCCGTAATAATTGGCGGTACTGCGCGAACGAAATAATCAGCCATGATCAAATATTTGTCAAGGTGCATGGCTTTTTTGCCATCATCCCTGCAGATTTGCTTAAGGGCGGCAATTCCCTCTGTGCGGGAGGGGGACAACTCACGAGTGATCGGACTTGCTGCGACATGTCACCTTTAATCGTGCTAGCGACAGACATTTGTTGTGAGTTGTAGGTTGGAGGGGAAATCGACTACCAGGTAGATTTGCGACGGGCTTGGAGATGTCCGATGATGCAAGGCATTTGGATTTGGACTGCGAGCTCGGTGTTAGTCGGCGCGGAGAAATTTGCCGCTCCGGCCGGGTTCGTCGGGGAAGAGAGTTCGTACTGTGCCTGGCAACTGTTTCAGTAGTATGAATACAGTGCGTGATCCTGTCATCAATCGGTATCATCCTCCGTAATATCGGGAAATTATTAATCTGATAATGAAGCCTTAAGATAATTAAAGACCAGTTGGTTACCTCATGTAATCCTCTCTTTCGCACTGGGTTCAAAATCAGCATCCGTACACTATCAGTTCTTGCTTTTCACTAGACCAACTGTCTCTCAAACGAATTGATGGTATCGGCATGAGTCTTGGTTGTTCACAAAACAGGAAAGGCGTAATCAGATTGCTTCTACATAACATGACAATGAGGACTGCGAAACCTTATCATATCATAGATCCTAATAGATACTCTAGTATGTACAGTGAGTAATGTCCATGCCTCTCACCAAGAACCTTCAAACTCATCATGAGTTCCAGCTACCCTATAGACATAGAGTCTTGTACTTAAGAACACATACTCTCAACTTTTAAGACATGGTAATAATAACTAGAGACAAGTCGGAGAGAAAAAGGACTGCGATACTCTTTCTGCTGCTCATTGGCCTTCATTGTATTCTTTCAAGATGCGAGAAACCCAGCCGTCAACTCTCACTTTACTTCAGCCACCACTTACACCAAGACCCTTGACCAGCTGATGCCTCATCTCTTTTCAAAATGGCTAGCCCATATGTTCAGTCAACATCATATCATTCGATTTCTCATCTAGAATTACTTGTTATACCAACTTTCATCCCTTACATGCAGTGCCAACGCCACTTGTCTCTGACACTAGAAGTAACTCCTCTTGGCAGGATCTTGTTCCCCCAGCCATCGGTGTAATGAAAGCAAAAAAAGTTCAGCTAGAATCCAAGTATCCAGAACAAGATTTCAGACTAGAATCTTTCCTTGTCTCGGACCAAGAAGCCGTTTCTCTCGACCGCGCTGTTCACCGTTGTGGCGGTCGGAACGGAGACGAGAACAGTATGCAAGGGAAAGCAATCTAAGTAATGAATGTCACTGCTTATTCTAGTTGCAGATGGGAGCAAAAAGCCTATTGGGTTTGCAAGCTTGCGATTAATCAGAAAACCCCAATTATAAGGTTGTATCGACCGGCAGAACTTCCCCAGTAAAAGAGGCTGATGCATGTCCCTCCGAATGCAGCCAGGTTGGTCAGACCAATATACCCTGTATATGTCGGATCGAGGCGACGATATAGACTGGTTTAGTGACGAATGTTGCACTCGCGAAAGGGTTCCGGAACCCCTTGCATTGTGGAAGCTCAACAACTAGCGTCCATCTTCAGTTCCCATGTCCCTTGCGTCAAGGTTTTGAGATGCAGCCACACTTTGATGCACGAACTTTTTTCGATGAGATGCATGCAAGTTACTCCGGACCGGTGAGATGCAACTCCAAGTGCGGCTTGCGGCATCCAAGAGGGCCACTACGGATCTGGGTCTTTAGGCAACGTCGTCCAATACTTGTTGGGGAGAATCTGAATTGTGATACTTGTGAAACCTGTCGTACGATTTGACTATTACCAGGATGGGTCAGGTTGGGAGAGAATATGCAATGAACGAGGCCAGCGACATGCGTGGTACAACGTGTTATGGGAGACCATTGAGCGTTGAGGCTGAGAAAAAGGGAACGGGTAGCAACATGAACCATTCCGAAATGAGGGGACTATGCGTATGTGCTCTAAGAGATTACATTAGGATATTTGAGCGTAAATTTTCTATGAGGCGTGCGCTTGCGGCAGATATTTAACTAGTTTGCTTTTGAAGTAGATTGCAGCTGTCGATGATGCTTCGGAATTGGGCATCCTGCTTTGCCAGCTCGTCGTCTTGTTGGTCATCTGAAGAAGTCGTCATGGACGAAATTGCTGTCTCGAGTGATTCCGACGGAATCCCATTGGTTTCCAGCAGATGGTCAAATCTTGTCTTCTCTCCGAGATCTGTGGACAGCTGGGCTATGAAGTTGTATCGTTTTTGGATCAGGTTCGGTTTCACGATGGTAACAGTCTTGGTCGGTTGCTCGCTTGATAGTGGAGGTATGAAGAAGAGGTTGGTGACCGAGGCATTCAGATTGGCGACTTCGGTGGGATGAGCATTCTCAGCTAGAGTCCATCGCAAGATCTTTCCCTTGGTGTGTCCAGACAATATTGAAGTGCCGTCATTTGTCAGAGCAATACACGATGGTAGTCCAAGTTCCGGATCCGAGACAGCAAGCGGGGTGTTGATCTGTACGACAATGGAAGGTTGCTCAGTGCTGCGGGAACCAAGCAACGGCTTGTCTCCACCGAATAGTTCAACAAGGTAGACGGAACTATCTTCAGAAGACACAAAGAGCGCCCTGGCACTGGGATCGAGGCGAGCACAGAGAGGAGTTGCAGGGAACAATACAGTACGGAGGAGCTGGCCGGTCTGATAGTTCCAGACAATGCATGTCTTGTCTTTACTGGCAGACACGCATATGCCAGTTTCCGAATTGGTACCAGGACTGGCAGTTAGACTTGTGATGGCACCGCGGTGATTGGAGAGTGTCAGATCGGGTTCCTGTTCAAGTTGGGCATCGAGCTCTAGAAGACGTGATAATGACCAGACGTTGATGTTGGAGTCATCAGACCCGGAAAGAATGTGATATGGCGTTACGGCCAAGCATGAGACGGCCTGAACGTGGCAAGGCGGCGTCGACACTTGTCGTCCGGTGCATGTCTGAATCACTTGTCAGTATTGATAAACGATGATTTTATGATGGTGCCCAAGTGTGCACAACATGGAACGGTGCAGCAATGACGGGGCTGAGACGAACTAACCTCCCAAAGAAATAGTCTACCCTCGGTAGATCCCACGACCAAGACCTGACCAACAATGGCCAAGCAGCGGATCCTTTCGGGAAAGGGTACAAGAGCACAGGGAGCAACGGCAGTGTTGTGGTTGTCAGCTGGAATTGGGTAGACATGAACATGAGCCTTTTGGTCTTGTGCAGCAAAAATGTGAGTCTGGCTGACGGCTAGACCGTTGACAGGGGCTGAACTCTTCTTGAAGGTTGACTTGATGGTGTGAGACGGCGCGAGAGAGTGAGAATACATGCCGACATCTTTGGAGACGGCGGTATTCGCGGCGAGAGGCGGACCAGAAACGGTCGATATGAACTTTTGAGATAACATTGTTTCAGGTGGTCCAAGTGAATGATCCGTATGTCCGTACAAGGCTGAGGTCTGTTACTCTGAGGTGAGGAATGTTTGTTGGTTCAGTTGCCGAGAGAGTGGATGTAGATACAGACACAGACACAGACACAGACACCTAAAAAGCCGGAATTGTTCAAAGCGAGGACGGATGTAATGCAGTTGGCTCTACAACGGCTTCGTTTCCCAAGAGGAAATTAGACTTGCTTGTTGGAGAAGAAGCAAACAAACCGGGAGAATGGATCCGTTGGTGGTGGTGTTGTAAATTGCTGGACTTGTAGGCTTGGTGTTGTTGAATTGGCCAATGAGGACGAGGGTCCAAGTTTTTTTCAAGGTCCAGGCTTAGGTACCTAGATATTTGATGAGAGCCAAGATGAAACGAAACAAAGCGTCTGATGAAGGATTCCTTTAGTGCGTGTTTGTTTTGCACGAAGTATCAGAAAAGGGTGCCTTGCTTTAGTTGCAGAAGGGACTTTTTTTTTTCTTTGTCCTTGTTTGCTGCTAACTAAATTATGCACAAGCTTTGACGTTGTTCGCGAAGTTTTGCTTGCTTTTTTTTGCTGCTAGGCTTGTGCCAGATTCAGCCGCGGGCGGTGAGCGTCTGATTTGACGCCAATGGAGTGGTCGCTGTGGGTGGGGCAATATCATTAGCACTTCAACAGTGCATTTACCCAAGTCTTACGGGGGACGGAGACGGGGACGGGGAACGGGACCTAGGATCGTGAGCTTTTGAATTAGAGGGAGGAAGCTAAGATCTATTCCCCCTAAGCCTTCCCGTGTCGCTTGGATATTTCTGAGTACCTGATTGTTCAAGCTAATTGCTAAACTAGCTGCGATAAATTGAAGCATTGGTAAAGTGTTAAAATTAATTGCTTGTTATTCCCGTCAATACTTACGATCATACTGAAGCAAATGCAATAATCGAGATTGGAAATCACACAAAAGAGGAAGTAGCACATGGGCTGCACTCCACAAAGATAATGCCCGTAATTCAGCGGGCAGGTACCCCTTCCCTTCTGCACTTGCCTCTGCAAAGGCCTGGAATTAGGTGCATACTGCCCGCAGAGTCCTTGCATGAGGCATCTAGAGTTGCATTGCTTTTTCATCACTTGCATCATCCACTTCCTTGTCATCCATCCCTTACCTTGCTCCTTATCAATTGACTTTAACGAAATCATGCCTTGCCTATTGCTTCTCTGGATGCATCTTTTCTTGTTCTTTGTCCCGTTGCAATTCGTCACTCGAGGGATGTCTCGTCACATACCAGAACGACCCAAATAGCCAACTTTAACTCTGTCTGACATGCACCAGAGCTAGTTCCTTAACCGGTTCTAGGCCTTGCATGTCGTCTCCATCTGACAGAAGTGACAGATCGAACTTTGAGACGCTATCGCTTCGCTTGACCTCATCATGAAAACACATGGCCTTAGCTTGCACTGAGAAGTGATATCACTCCAGCCCATCATCTCGTCACTTTCTGCACTCTCTGTCTGCAGATACGACATAGTTGCAGTTGATGATGGCCATGTGGAAACCGATAAGCGTAACGCCTACACGCATGTCAGGCCTGGCAGACCCAGTTATGATCCCCCTTACATGACACATCCCAGGGGGCCCCCTACCTTGTCAGGACGGACTACAGTTCTGGATTCTCCGCATCTGCAAATGGTTCCGATCCCCTGACAACGTTCAACATCGACCATTGTATTGTTGTCTCCCTGCTCACAGATCCCGCTACTGCTCTGAGTCTTCCCCGCTGTGATTACCAATAACGTCCGGCTAGACCTGGCTTGGGCTTGTCGCCGTATTATCATTCAAGCCTGGACTTATCGCCCAGATCAGAGTTCGGAATGCATGCCAGTCCTTCGTTTCAGCCACAGAGCGATAGCCAACGCGAATATCAAGCTAATCGGGGCAAGATGATCACTCTTCGTGATCGCTTTCGGCGGCACTTTGGGATCAGACGCACAAGTTACTGAATTCTACTATTCCCGTATCGTCGGTCCACCAACTCCCACAGTCCACACCTCTTTGATCCCAGTGACGCAGAGTTGGTAATCTGCTGGCGTCGACAAGTTCAGCCATCACAAGATTCTACACCCCTGTTGACACCGACTTGGTACAGAGCAACACTGGATGACGCTTATCCGAGCGCGGAAGCGTTTTCAGTCGTCTTTCTTGTTCTCGCCAGTCCACCCTATCATCGCTGTTCTTCGTCTCAACTCGTCCTGGTAACTACTGTTCTCGGATGGCCGTTCGCGGCATTTACCTGCTCAAGATTTCTGTGAAAGCCATGAGCGTATTCATGCTCATATCATCTCGAGTGGAGATCTGTCACGACAGTACCCAGCGTCCCGAGATGGCAAGTTACAGTGCTTGGGTGTGCAACACTACCTGATGCCCTTTTTGTTCTCCCTTGCACATCTTGCCCGCGTCCTCTTTGATTAGTACAAGGATCAGCAGTGTTCAAGACTTTGGTCAAGACCCACTAGAGCTGCATCGATGCTTGGTGGTACAGAACTGGACAATTAATAACCCCGTTCTGTTGTTTTGCTTTTTCGCGGCGCAACCATCATCTCTCCCGCCAACGCCACCTAGCTTCCCACCTCATTCCTTTCGTCAGGGCGCGGCCGTTAGTTACATTCATCTCACTCGGGGCCGGAGCCATAGTCATGGTTATTGCCAAGCCAGAGTATCACGACCCTGGTGGTTACCTGGGTTCTGTCATGTGCAACAGATCCCCCCATTCTCAACGGGACTGGTCTCTTGCTGGTTTCTTGTTTTCATCCATGGCTCTTGTTTGACACTGGTGCACAGTACGTACTCAGAACTAGACCGAACGACACGATCTACTGTAAGAGCATAACAAGCCATCTTCCTCCCTCCGATTGTTTTGTCTCACCCTGCATGCCCACTCTTATATCCACTATTCCCTACTGGCTTGAGATTAAGTTCCAGTCCAAGTCAGATCATATAAGTGTTGCTGTGCCCTTTGAGATCGTCTGTTCCAGATGCAAGTACAGTGAATCACGGTACTGATTGTGTCTCTCGTTGTTGGGTTCGTCAGCACTGGGCTTAATTTTCCTTTTATATTTGTGCTTGTCCCGAGGATTCCAGTGCCCTACTTATACGGACAAGTTCTACATTTCTCTCTAGATTCGCGCCTGCTTGCGACACCCTGTACCTCTTGGAAAAGACAATCGGCTTCTAGCATGACAAGCTTGCTGCCTCTTTCATCGCCAACTCCCCGTCCAGACACGCCTCCCATGCTTTTTGACCACGAAGTTCTCGAAGATATGATGGATTGCTTTCCGGAAATGCTCGCGAGGGATTTGGAAAGATCGAAACCACTCTTTGAATCCAAGAATATGACTGCTGGTATGCCATCCGGGCCTGTTTGGTTCGCAGAGAACCATATCAGTAACCAAAGTTCATCATCGAGTCGAATTATCGCTTCTCCTTATCAGTCAGGGTCTGTACTCGTGCAGAACTTGGGATCGATACAAGAACGAAGGTCAATGGTCTCATTTCTCGAACACCGAGGACAAGAGATGGAGGAAGTGGAATCAGACGAGGAATCCGTATCACCGTCAGAGTCTTCTGCAGGCATCCCTGTCCCTTCTATCAAGTTGCGCGAGCAATCTATAGCTACGGCAGCAACCTCTCTCACCTCAGCAAGTGGCAATCCACCATCCCCGAAAAGTCTTTCACCGACCGAGCGAGGACATGAGTACAGCTGGATCGACGCCGATTCCGAGGCTGATGAAGAGGACGTCAGATCCGTGAACCGGGACCAATTAGCCACGCCGAGAGGGATGGCTGCTCTATCCCCACGACCACCTACACCAACCAACATGGAGTCAACATTCGATATCACAGTTATGATGAAGGCTCCCCAGCCTCGTTTACATAGAGCATGCTCGTACGCCGACGAGTCACCAAAGAGTTTGAAGCAACACAGAAGACAAATCTCTTCCAAATCCTTGGATGCGCCAGTCATCCCTCCCAGGGTTGCATCTCTCGCAAGTACGACAGAATCAGCAAACACAACACCGCGACTTAGAACACCCGTGTATGATTCGCGGACAAGTCCCGACCGCCATGGTTACACCAAAAAATCATTCACCTCTTCCCACCGCTTTCGTGACGAGACAGACAACAGCACAATTCTGTTAAAATCAGACTTTGGATCTATCGAGCTGGAGATTGAGGACGAAGATAGATACATGGATCATTATCCACCTCCTCCCTCATTGTCCCGACCAGACACAGTTTATATCGAACAAACACCACCACCTTCGCCATTACCTACTGTCGAATCTTGGCTCAATGATTCGAATCCTCCTTGCATGCCCCAGATACCTGTCGATGATCTGGTCAAGGCTGTGCCCCTTCCTCCTGATGTTATTGAGACGCTTAGAGTTTCAATCGCATGCTTCCCTGAGACAATGCTGCTTTCCTCGAGTTTGACTACAGAAACAATCCGGTCATACTCCAAAAAGGTCAGAAGCCCTTCGGTCGATAGCTGGACTGAACCAGCGAGCGACTCATCGTCCCTGCACCCCCGAAAGTCGATCTGGAAGAAGGTCGTTTCACATGGTCGTGACTCAAGTGCCACCAGACGTCACCGGTTGCATTCGTACGATAGCAACACTTCATCGGGTTCCGTCGCGCCCCCAGTACCTTGGGCCTCTCTGCGACATGTTTTCCCTGGTTGCTCAGACTACATCTGCGATGCTTTGTATGCTCACATCGTCGCATACAACTATGTATCACGAGTCCCCCGCAACCAGCCCGCAGGAAACCGGGCGTCAACTCCAGACCCCAAGTCGCAGGGCGAAAACATTCCAAAGAAAGCTGCCTCACTTCTCGGGCTTAGCGCAATGCAAGCGAACCCTACGCCCAACGTTGGCCGATTCGCTAGGAAGTTTAGCTCTCCTCTTACAGCCATTGGCTTGGGCAAGGAGGAGCCGTCGACTGTGACTAATCACGACAATGCGACACGAAATATCGAGTCAGGACTGCTTCGCTGCATCTCTCGACTTGTCGGTACCGCAAAGATGATTACAGAGAATGGCACTGCGGAGGAAAGAATCATGGATACTGAGCCCCAAGCAGTGGACATGATGTTCGTGCGAAGCCTTTGTGAGATAGTCAGATTGTGCGAGGAGGTATCAAGTCCTCAGATGAACTAAGCTATTACGCTGGTTTCGAGTTTGTCCTATGTGTCTGTATTGTAAAAGCGTGTACTGGAATGAGGCTTTGTGGTCGTATACCCTGATTGACAGGTTGGGGCTTTTCCTTGACCTTTGATGAAGTCCATAATTAGCCCTGTCGAGTCTGAATAGACATATCACAACAATTTGCCGTCCTCAACTACCGCTATGTGACGTATTGATTATCACATTTGCCTCCACCAACATCACCTCTTGTCCATCCAACGTCGCTCCGAGTCCATGGTTCCGTCTCCCTCCCAACCCCAAGGTATCAGCAAACAAAGAAAGACTCTTTCTTGTTTAGAGTTTCCCGAGCGGGTAAGAAGGACCCCTGATCGACAATCATAAGTTTATCCTAAACTTGTTTATTCAGCTCGAGCGATGGCGTCTAAGTCTGACGTTAGTACATCGGCGACTTTGGCTCCCGTCCGCTAACACAATATAACTAGCACCTTCACGGTCGTGTTTGCGAAAATGGCGTACGCGTTTTATCCCTAAAAGAGAAGGGAAAATGGTCATTTTCATATAGGGCTGCTTACACCGATACCCTGTGATTTGTAATGGCGCCCGTCAAGGGGGTATGCCAAGAGGGCTGATACATGTCACGATTCAAGGCTGTCAAGCTAAACAGGAAGGATTTCTTATTGTCGACGGTAGGGCTTAACCTTGCTTATCCTCGTGTTATTTCCAGTGGTCCCTTTCCATCGCCAAACAGCTCTTCGTGCCAAGGGACCCCGTGTCCTGGTTTCTGGCACACAGCGTCCCAGTCCACAGCCGCAAAGTTTGGCTCCAGGGGGCTGAACACGCGCGCTTTCCTGGATACTTGATCGTTTATGGGTGCATCGTACACGATTTCGCCTCCGTCGATTTCTGCGATCGGTGGCGCGGATGAGGGCTGAAGACGCTGCGTGACGAGATGCCGTAGCTGGGCGTGATACCACATCTTGTCCCACCAGTCTTTTAGTCTGGAACCCTTCAGTCCACCGATGTAAGCATTATGGTGGATTGCTACGGGCGTAGTACCAAAGAAAAAGTCTGTGTACAGAGGGATGGAACCCCAGTTTATAGAAGACAAGATTGTGTCGTTGATGGCGCGTATCTCAGGTGGTATACCGTTTATGCGAATGGGCCCTGGCACACCTGCCTTTTTGGATTCCTGAAGTACATTCGTCTTGTTGAGAAGTTTTATGAAAAATCCGTCTTCTTCAGAGGAACATGTTGGTGGTGCTGTGGTGAAGTTGTAGTCCAGACCGATACCAAATTCGAAGCGTCGACCAGAAAGTGCTGCGTCGGCGATTGTGCGGACGTCGTGGGGGAGGGTATCTCTGCTGTTGAGAGATGAGGAGCCGTTCCATGATGATCCGAGGTATCTTGTCCACTCGCGATATATTTCTTGGTCGCCGATGACTTCGCCAATAAGCGCTTGGTCACTCCAGAGTTGTCGACCTTTCATAGCGACGGCATCGATCTTTTCTTTTGATCTTTGGAGGGCATTTCTTAAACCGCCCATTGTGCCCATTATAAGTCCACTGTTGACACATCTCGGACGAACGTTTTTGTATTTGCGCGCTGGATCGAAAGACCAGGGAACTTTGTCGGTGCCGTCTCCATACATGTCTTTCGGCATAGGAGAATCAGGCCAATGCTCGTACCGAGGATCAGAACCAGAGTAAGCATCTGGAAAGCAGTCCTTTGCTGCAGTGACGATTATATCTTGCCGAGGTGGGGGTGTAGGAAAGTCATCGCTGATGTTGAGATGCGCCCATTGCTTTTGTGCTCTGGCATCTGCCTCACGATTAAGCCGATGATAGCGCTCCAGCAGGACAGAAGGAGGAAGCTGGAACCACATATCATAGGCATCTACCAGGACTGCAATATCGTCCTCGCTTCCATCTTGCTCAAGAAGCACTTGAATGGCTGCTAGTAAACTCTCGAGCTTGGCGATGTGACTACCTGCAAAATGCCATGAAGGCCGGTTGTATTCGCGCTTCCAGTTGAGGAGGATGGGCATCGGGTATCCCATTGCGACAGCGGACATGATAGTTTTGCAGAGATTGATGTGCGGTGAATCGGCAGGCATGAAGAGACGTAGACGACGGGTTGAGCTTGGTTGGGAAGTCTTTTGAGGAATTGCGAGACTTGTTAGGTCTGCTTTGGAGAGAAGTGTTCCATGATTAGGAGTAGAGAAGACATGATTAAGTGGTTGAGTAAACTACTGCGTGTTAGTTGAGTCTGAAGGGGTGTAGTTGTTTGAATTACCAATCCTGCAAAAGTCATCCATGAGATGAGTATAAATGCTAGAGTAATAATAACCCATTTGAAGCTTTTCAGGTGTCTTGGAATCAAAGATGTTAGGACTGGTCTTGTTGATTGAGCAGATGGAAATGATGCATCTTCGGGGTCTGCGCTGGGGACTCTTCTCATCCTGGAGTAAGAAGGGTTTGATAGAGAAGAAGAAGAAGACATTTACAACAACCACAGTAACATTTCAGAGAAGAGCTAGTCATTGAAGAGAAACGAGTTGAATTTGAAAACATGATGAAGAATAATTATTAGTTTCATCACCATCAACTAGACTAGTTGGTTAGTTATCATGGGATCTTCATTGTAGTTATCTCTTAGCCACCATATAAACCGAGTCCTGGTCTGTAACCATCACATCAGGCTAGTGGCCGTTGATACGCTGTAGCCAATCATTTAGCACCGTGGTTGAACAAAACAACCCCACGTGTAACATATCAATACTTGACAGGTTATGCCTCCTGATCCAATACACGACTTTGTTCAAAGCCAGTGATGAATTGATTCGTAGAGAGAGCGGGTTAAATATGTCATTTCGATTACCAAACTATATCACGGGTAAATGTGCCGAACGAGATGGGCTGTGTCAAGAATATTCCACGGACCATTTCAACTAGCTAGACGTTCTAGAACTCGTATTGCTTACGTTTTCTTATAATAATAGATTTCCTTACTCTTTTAATAGTTTCTTTCTCCTTTCCTTCTTTTTCTCTTATTTCCTTTCATTTAAAGGATGGAATTGAGGAGGAATGACATACATCATGGACTCTTCTAAAGGTGCTAGACGCTTGAGTGTCACGATGCAGACCTATCTCGGTTTCGCAGTCCTTGGTACATGACTCAACCTCTCATCCTCTACTATACTAAACTAACTCATTTTCAGGCCTCGTCAATGTAATTGTACCCTTCATTGTACATTCAGCAAACTACCTCATAATTCCTTATCCACGCTGGATAGTCATCCTCATCGAGACCCTCCCAGCTCTTCTTACAAAACTCCTTCTCCCTCACTTCATCCACAGAATCCCCTACTGGATACGCTCTCTCACCATAGGAGCAGTATGGATTCTCATTGCTCTCATCACAAAAGCAACACCGCCCAACATTGCACCACCGTTACGAATCTTCACTTCTGCGCTTGCTTCAGCCTCCGCTGCAGCAATGGAGCTTTCCTTCCTAGGAATGCTGCGCTACTACGGCCGTGTTGGTCTCGCAGGTTGGGGAGCAGGTGTTGGCGCCGGAGCAGTCTTTTGCGCCGTCTTGCCCTTTGTACTGACCGTTTGGCTGGAATCGTTTCTACGCGACTTTATCGATTGCATCTATGTTTTCGTCGGAGCTATGCTCGTGGCGTTTTTTGTTGTTCTCCCTGGAGCACCGGTTAACTACCCCTGCGCGCAACAGGAAATGGCCAAGGATGATATTGAGGATGCGTCCACTCTACTTCAAGACCCTGTTCAGCAGCTCTCGCGACTATTGAGTACGAAAAACCGCATTCATCTAACCAAAATCATGCTCCGACCGTTTATGATTCCCTTGTTTGGAGCATTTGCGGCGCAGGCTCTCGTATACCCCGGTATATCACGGGCATTGCCCCTTCCAGAGTCCTCGGCATCCTTCTTCTCATACCTAACCACATACGGCCTTTCTTTCCAATTAGGCAACTTCATCTCTCAAACACACATTTTACTCTTCCGACCAGCCAGTCTCAAAGCCTCGTTTATGGTCCTCGGCACTGCGATGCTTGTTCTACTCGCAAATTCTATATTCCTTGTCTCTTCAGCAGAAGTTATTATGGGTATACTCGCTTTCACCGCTGGTCTGGGTGGAGGTGCAGTCTACATCATTGTTTTTGACAGAGTGCTTGACGAAAAGACCTTCGATGCTGGGGTTAATATAGAGTTTAGTCTTCAGGTCGTAGGAGTCGGTGAAACTGCTGGCCTTGTCGCTGGTGGGATGATGGGTACCATGCTTGAGAGTTTGATGTGTCGAGGAGGATTTACAACGACACAGCGATGGTGTCATACCAGTCAATAAGAAGAAAAGCAATGATTAGGAGAGTTTGTTTATAGTTAGTTAGATACCAAAGCTCATGATTAGATGAATAGGAAGAATTGATCAAGCCATATATAGCAATGCCGTGAGCGAGTCGAACTCATATTTGGACTTGGCCTCGATGAATTGAATTGAATTGAGATGCTTATACATGTCTATCTAAAGGGACGAATAAGTGGTGACTACAAATACTAATACAGCGTTAGATAAACCCACCCAACTACCAGTCCTGAGTCAATCATTATGTTGACGGAGTCTCCAAAGGCATCAAGTCAACCTCCGCCCTCGCCCAGGATATACTATCTCTCCATTCCGGTAAACTCATAATCCGATGCCCTGGCTCAGGCTCCCACAACATCTCCGAGACCTCATCCACCATCTTCTTACCAAACGTACCAACCCACCAAGCCATCTTGCCCAAAGTATTGAGCTGCACACCCCAGTACATAGTTATCAGCAAAGCCACAGGATCCGAACTCTTGAGCGCTAGCCCAAAGTCCCTCCCAGCAAGAGCAGGAAATCCTATAGCTATACCCTTGAAGATTTCTTTGGAATCCTGTACAAAACATGTTTGTATGGCGGAGAAGCTGGCGCGGTAGGATTGGATGCGTACATTGATCTTTGAATTGTCGGTGTTTTCGGAACTGGTTGGTGTTTCACAGGCTTTGTTGACTATGGTAGACAGACTCTCCAATGCATCTTCTGTCTCCTTGCTCAAAGATGTGGGTGTTTCGGTTTGTAGCTGTGTCCTCAGCATTAACGCCTCCGTAGACCTTGACAAAGCACCTGAAATGAGAGTGTCAAAATGCTGATCGGCAATAGAAGCATTGCCCATGAGCAACTCCCACAACGTCACCAAGCGTTCCAGTACACCCTCATAAACCTCCTCAAACGCGGTACACTGCCCAAGAGCCATGTTGACAGCAACCGCCAGAAACGAAAACATAAACACTTTTTGCGCATTCTCAGCCGTTACATTCTCCAGCTGCGCCCTAAACGAACGACTTGCTTTATCGTAGTACTCGACGGCCAATTTAGCATAGTACATCTCATAGTCTTCTTCAATGACAACAGCGCCGCCGCAGAGAACTATCTCTAGAGCAGAAAAGGAAAACATGCCGTGCAGGAGGTACTCATGCTTGAGACCCCAGCGCGGCATGTCCTCCTGCAGCCATTGGTTATCCTCAGGGATACTGGCGAGGCTTTTGTACGTCGATGTGGACCAGCGGTGCATGAGTTCCAGCTCTATTCTCCGGCGAGTTTCTGTTGCTGGGAGCTGAGCTGGGGGGTCGGCAAGATAGGAGCAGCCTTCTAGGTTGCGGGCTAGACAGTGTGTGCAAGGAGGGCCTCGTTCGTCGCACTGAGTTTGTATGTGAGTTTCTTGTGGAAAGAGTATGAAGGAACTGTGAGTTGTACTTTTACATGGCGCTTTTTGCAGTTTCGACAGCCATTACGGGACTTGCTGTGAGTTTTTCGTTTCATCATGTTGTATATATGGAAGGGGAGTCTAGTGCACTTTGGGCTGACGATGGCCGCAGTGGTTATGAGATTCCTATGAGGGTAGATGGGAGTACAGAGTCATGAAGATAGCTTTGGGAATGAATACGAACAATTGAAATGTACAGAATAGGCAATACGTGTTGTGGCTGTGCTTACGGTTTAGTTCTTGGCGGATATAAGTATGAGATTGACGAATGAGGTTTAGCCATGACCAGCATCAACCAAGCCATGGGATCAATATGGCCTCACTGCAGCTCAAATAGTTCAGTATCCCAGTAGCTCATATTGCACATCTGACATGTTTCTTAGAATAGTTAGGTTTTGAACTCACCAGGATCACACAAGACCTCACATTGCTGTACATCTCTGGTTTGCTGTTTATCTTGATCTTATTCTTCATGATGGCCGATAATATCCTGAAATAACTCAGTCATAGGCAATAGGCGCCTTGGTATCTTGGTCTATTTGTTTTCCTTTACGCCTTGCCCCATCGGGAGGTTTCGTCGCCCTCTTTCCACTCACGCTCAACATATCCAAGCTCTCTCTTGACCTTCTCGACGGTTTCTTTATCGCCAGTGTTCTTTCCAGCGTTGTCACTATGTTATGTTAATTCATACCATCAACGCTCCTATCGCATATCACTAACCTGATCTTAACAGCTGGATTGCCCGCCGCCGAGCTGATCTTGATAACAATGTTCAAGGGTACTGACTTCTTGCCAGTCTTGGTGTTAGTAAAGTCGTTAGTAAGGTATGTGCCAACACCGAATGTGGGTTGGAAACCGAGGTCATCAGCGACCTTCTTGTACTCCAAGCATCTTTCGATGTTGAGAGAGTCGGAAAAGACAATCAACTTCTTGTCTGTGATGCCCTGCTTGTCGTAAAACTCTCGCATCCACTTGGCGTACTCAGCAGGGTCACCAGAATCTTGTCGGATGCCAGCAAAAGCTTCGGCATATGTCTTCATGCTTCCATCAGCCCTCTTAAAGGTCTCTGCTGGGAATCCACCCTCAATGGTCTGCACAGTCTGTGTAAAGGCGCGGAGGAACTCCTGAGTGCCAAAAGTGTCGGTCAAAGCTATACCAAGCTTATTACCAAAGCAAGCCACCCAGTGTCGTAGCGCGACTTCGGTAGCTTGCTTGTAGTCACCAAGAATAGCAGCAACGCCCATGAACCACTCATGAGCGACTGTTCCAACAGGAGGAATGTTGAAGCGCATAGCAAGATGGACGTTACTGGTTCCAGAAAGCTTGCCAGGGAATCCCTTCTTCTCAGCTTCCTTGGAAGCCTGGACCAGACCTCTGAAGACAAGAGCCTGGGTGTGGTAATCGCGACGTCGTCGTGTGCCAAACTCGGATGTGACGCATCCTGCCTCGAGCAATTGGAGTCCCTTGTCGAACGCCTGCTTCTCTTGGCCCTCATAGTTCCAATCAGTGTCCATAAACTTGAAGTATGCCTCCGAGGTCAACGCAAGCATGGGAATTTCGTAGAGAATCGTGTCGACCCAAGTTCCCTTAATCTGAATGTCAACATCTCCAACAATTGAGTCATCTCCAGTGTCCTCGCCAACGGGAGTGAAGGTCGCAACAACTTGCTCTCGGGGGCTCAAGCGGAACTCCTTGAGGAAGTTGAGGTAGTCTTCGGAGAGGTAATCGCAGTGTTTCTTTAGGAAGAGGTATTCGTCGGTGGAGAGCGAGATATTTCCGAGCTCTGGACATCAGGGTTAGTCACGGGATAGTTCCGCCAAAGCTTAGTAACAACGCACTTCCAATCTGCTCCTCAAGCCACTTGAAAGCAGTTCGGGACAGCTTCTTGTCGGGGGTTCGGTTCGTGTAGGCATATGTTACTGGTACATCCTTGAAGAACTTGAAGACCGCGCATTGCATGGTCAACTTGTAAAGGTCGGTGTCGAGGAAGGAGATGACGCCCTCGGGGTAGGGCGAAGAGCTGTTGAAAACCATGACTGCGATTGTTAGTTTTCGAGGAGGCGTAGAAATGTCTGTCGTATCAGAGGTAGCACCGGGAGGGTAAGGGTTCAGCTTTATAGTTGGGGTCGCAGGGACTTGGAGAGCTGAGTTCGGAGATGCGGAGACGATGTCAAGGATATCGTGAAAAGATGCGGTATGAATTGTCAAGAATAAATATCTTGAAAAGCTGAAAGCATAAATTGTGTACGTAATATAACCTTTGACGTCGCAAAGTTAACTGTAATGGCGTGAGCAACTCAACTCTGCGACGTTTGTTGAATCAGATAAGATGTGACGCATTCAAAAGAGATGCAGAGCAGAGACCCAAAAAGAGAAAGAAGTAAAGGGAGGGGCACGCGCTGAAGGGAGGAAGGTGAGGGGTTGGTCGCGGCTGCCACAGGTAGGCTAGTTCTGCATTGAGCAGTCGAGGGGCACTAGAGGCGCTATGACCACACCTTAATTTTCCTGCAAGAAAAAAATTTGGGAAACTTCGCGAGGCTTTGGGTTTTTCTTCCTGAACTGGATCTTAACGCCTGGCTACGCGGCGGCAGATACCAACTATTCTCGATCCGCACAACCATTACAACCCGATTTTTGGCATCTCTCGAGTTAATACTTAATCAATAAATACCGCGCGACTCGAAATTCGGCTTCAAAGCCCGTTTCCGCCATCACAATGGATATCCATCGTTGTCGATTCGTTCCCTACAAGCCCTCCGCCATCAACGCCATCGCCTTCTCTCACCCCAAGACACGCTCAGCGCAGCAAGGCAACCTCGCGCGACTTGCGATCGGACGAGCTAATGGCGATATCGAAATCTGGAACCCTCAGAATGGCTCCTGGAACCAAGAACTCATCATGCCTGGCGGCAAAGATCGAAGCGTCGATGGGTTGGTCTGGGTCAACGAGCCCGACCAAGACCTCGGCGGTGGACGCGTCGTCGTCGGAAAGTCACGACTCTTCAGCATAGGTTATACTTCTACAGTTACGGAATGGGATCTCGAGACAGGACGACCCAAGAGGCACGCCAGCGGCCAACACGGAGACATCTGGTGCATGGCTGCTCAGCCTAGTGGAACCGACAAGGTTGGACTCGGTGTCGAATCTCAAGACTCTACCAAGCTTGTTGCCGGAACAATCGATGGTGAGCTTGTCATGTACTCTATTGAGGATGATGACCTGCGATTCCAGCGAGTTTTGTTGCGATCGCCAACCAAGAAGGCTCAGATGGTCAGCATCACCTTCCAGTCGCGCAGAGTCGCCATTGTCGGCTGCTCCGATAGCACAATTCGAGCGTACGATGTTACAAAGGGCCACATGTTGCGCAGGATGACACTGGGCGCGGACCTAGGCGGCGGTGCTAAGGACATCATCGTCTGGTCTGTCAAGTGTCTACCCAACGGCAACATCGTCTCAGGCGATTCTACTGGCCAAGTTTGCCTCTGGGATGGCAAGACATACACCCAAGCACAGCGAATTCAAAGCCACAAGCAGGATGTTCTCAGTCTCGCAATAAGCGCCGACGGGACTTCCATCCTTAGCGGTGGCATGGATCGACGAACGATTCTTTACAAGCAGAACAGCGGCGCTGGAGCTCGATGGAGCAAAGTCTGGGGACGAAGATACCACGACCACGATGTTAAGTGCATGGCATCCTTCGAGAGTGGCAAAATCAGCGTCGTTGTCTCAGGAGGTAAGATTAACGTGTATCACTTTCAGCAAAACCGTGGCTAATGTGAATCCAGGTCCTGATGCCAACCCCGTTGTCATCCCCATGAAGGAAATGGGTCGCGAGAATCACCGTATCATGTCCAGTCTGCCACAGCAGGCTCCTTTGTTGAGCGCGCCAAAGGCCCGCTTCGTTGTCAGCTGGTGGGATAGGGAGGTTCACATCTGGCTTCTTCGAAAGTCAGCCACCGAAATGATCAAGACCGAAAACATCGATATCAACCAAAACCGCAAGCTGATTAAGACTATTGTCGTTAAGGGCGACTCGAATATTACATCGGCAACTATCGACGACGAGGGTTCACTTCTGATTGTTGCTACTGCTATCGACGTCAAGGCCTTCAGACTAGAACACCAGGATCCCGTCAAGCCCTCTGATGTCAAAATTTTCTCTTCCGAGCTTCCTTCAAAGCTTGCCGGAGTTGGTGCCACCAAGGTGCAGTTGTCGCCTAACGCGCAATGGCTCTGCGCAATCCAAGAAGGCTCTCGAGTTGTCATGGGTGCCCTCGACCCTGTTACTCCTAGACCTTCACTCGTCTTCTCACCAAATGTCCAACGACTAACACGCCTACGACGACAAATCCCACGTCATATCCTCAACGGAGGATTGGGTAGTTACGATAGGACCATTACGCAGGTCGCTTTCTCGCCTGACTCCAAGATGCTCGCGATGTCTGACATTGCCGGCTATATCGACACCTGGATCTTGAGCGACGGCGAAAAGATCAAGTCAGAGGATGACGCGTCCTCATCGGGTGAGAGTGACTCTTCGGATGAGGAAGAAGAGATTTCGCAGAACATTGAGAAGTGGATCCGTAACCCCGGTGCGAAGCTACTGCCCAAGCTACACTCTGCCGCTACGGTTCTGTCATTCTCGGCTGATGTTCCTCGAGCCAAGGTCTCCCCTAGAAGCTCTATTGACGGAATTGATGGCGCAGCTGACCATGTCGATGACTACACCCTCCTCACCATCACCTCATCGTGGAGCCTACGTACCTTCCACCCTCTGCAAGGCTCACTGACCCCTTGGTCACGTCGCAATGTCCGAAACGATATGCCCGCTCCTGTGCAGGATCTTCTCGATCACGCAAAGGGTGTTTTCTGGGAGGGCTCCCGCGCTTGGATCTATGGTGTATCATTCCTCCTTATGCTTGACCTAGCTCAAGATCTCCCTAAATCTGCCGAGAGCGACAGCAACGACAAGCAAACGCTCAAGCGCAAGAGGACAGGCCCCTCTACCGGAGCTGGTGGTAAGATGGAGCAAGGTGCTATTGCACCCTCTCTGGTCCGCAAGCACACGGCCGGTCAGTGGGAGGACGTTGATATGGAAGACGCTCCCCAACCTGAGGATGACATCAGTGACGATGAGGCTGACCAGGCCGATGGTGAACTCGCTCAGCTACGGAACCGTGAAGTGGGCAAAGACGTCGAACTCGCCGAGACTGGCGGTGAACGCAAGAGCTGGTGGATGACCTACAAGTACAGACCCATCTTTGGTGTTGTTCCTATCAGCACCGCAGACCAGCCTCTCGAGGTTGCCCTGGTGGAGAGGCCGACATGGGATGTGGACATGCCCGAGAGCTACTTTGCCGTCGAGCAGTGGAGGAAGTAATGATGACTACATCCAGATATGGAGATGTACGAGTGGGATGGAAGGAAAAAACGCTGTCTGGAATCTATCTGATCGTGGAGACACATGTTCGGCGTAACTCAGTTGCAAGGATGATGGACGTTCAAAGGGTCCAGACTCAAAAAGCATGATCCTGGTTTGTAGATTTTTGTATGTTTGTTATACTGGCTACGTAGACCAATGTGCGTACACACATACGGGCTATCGAATTAAATTTTTGGGATATTGGATTTCTACTGCATACGTATACCCATGTCTGAACCGCGAGCATATCAAACATGTCATTTACAACCAGCTGTACATGTGTATGTGCAGATATGGATATTCCTTTTAGGCGAATCGTCATATCGTCGCATTCACCCAGCTCGAGATCCCGGTTCTCGTTCTTTTTTAGTATGTACTAACGTTTCACGGGGCTAGAGATGAACATGTCTCGCGTATCGGAGGAGTGTCATGATATTCAATATCAGACGAACTTGATGCCCAAAGGGGAGTCATGAGAAGAAGGAACAACCCCAGTCTGAGCGATTTCTTCCTCTTGTTAAACTTACATGATATATTGCAAAGTGCACCAATCAAGTTACAACATGACCTCCAGTTTCTACACTACACTAAGCCGTTGCACGAGTTTACCGAAAATGTCTAGGCATTATGAACAAGGCCTGGTCTGCCCACCCCCGTCGAACGCGCGTCCACGACGGCTGAAGAACTTTGGGTGTCATCTTGGCCGTGTTGAGCTTGCTGCCGATATGGCTTGCGATAATGTGGCGGTCCTTTTTCATCTTCAAAGAGTGTATATCTCAGAAGCACAGCAACCGTAGCAGTATAACCCCATAAATGGCTTGTGGTATAGTCAGGTCATGGGCCATGGTCTTGGGGCTGACTTCGGGAAGTGGACGATGAGATGAGATGTCAGGATGGTTCACGACAAGGGTTTGTATGAACTATCGACATCATCATCCTTGCGGCTTTGACTTGGTTGCAACTTACACGACTCATATCTCTGGATTAGCAACTGGGGTTTGGAGTCTAATATGGTGAGAGTTCCAGGGTATGCCGGGACAGAGTTTCGTATCAAGCATATATCCCCAGACCTAGCCTCGTCATACTAGATTTTGAACTGCCAAGAGGAGAAATAGATCGTTCAACGAGTCAAATCTGAGTTGATCCTAGGGAAGATCCGTCCGACTTCCAATGAGAGTGGTGAGCAAACGGAAACTGAGCAGAAAGTTACCGTAAAAACTGCTTGCATTATCTCTGATGCAGTTGTTTTTGGCGATCAGTAAGTCAGGGACCACACTTGAGGTCATAAATCTATGTGCTGGCCTTCTATTATCAAAAGTGATGAAAAGAGCTTGCGTAGCACAAACTAGCGAAATGCTTAGCTTCGGAATCGGACCTGGTCGTTGACTTGGCTTTAATGTTTCTTCTTGGCAATATCTTTACCGCAACTGTCTGCGTAAATCCCATCAAAGTAGAAAAACACCAAAACTTCTAGAAGTTACAAGTGTTTTCAGGAATTGTCGGTCAGGAGGTGGCGATTGTGAGAATCGCGTTGCGTAGGCTTGTTGGAGTAGAGATATTGAAGTTTGCAGATACGCAAGCCAATGTCATGGACCGTCCAGATGACGCGGCCCTTTGGCTCTGGAAGTCGGTGTCTCAGCACGCACGCCCCGGTCGTAAGCGCAGCAAACGATCGGCAAACCACAACTGAGGATGATTGGTAGTAAGCAACTGAGCAGAACTGAACTAAACGAACTCGCAACTCGATTTGACAAAGTGGATTTGCTCTCTGTTTGAGGCAACGTGTGCGACATCCATTATGGAAACGGTGAGTAGATCACAACCAGTTTGTTTGGGATACGTACTAGATTAATTGAGGAAACGGAAGTGAAAAGGGAGGGATTGAATTCGGCTCCGATCAAACCCCCTGCGAACTAATTCCTCGACACGACTGTCCCGCTGCCAAGATCGTCCTAACAGCGCAGGGTTGCTTCAGGTTGTTGGAGACGTAACGTTACTAGGTAATAAGCGCAGCGCACGCAAGCAATCAAGGCAAGTAAGGCAAGGCAAGGCAAGCAAATAATCAAGGGCGCAGCGCATTACTCGGGTTTCTGCGAGTGACTGGAACTGGAACTGGACCTGACCTGTGTGGGCTGGGCTGGGCGCCTGTCAGATCGCATGCTCGGATTGGACGAGACCGCTTATTCCAGGGGCAGAAGCGCACGCGATTGCAGACAGACGGGGACGCCAAAGCTGGTTAAGCTTCTTTTCCCAAGACTGCCCAGCCCGTCTAACTGGATATCAAGTTGAATGCTCTGTAGTGATTTCCTCAAAGAGATTTGGGTGTTTGAGATGCTGGACCAACGAGCAAGACATGTTTGATTCGGGATCAACAGCATCAGGTTAAAAAAAATGCGGAATAAAAGAAACATATGCAATGCCGATCTCCGCGGAGTCGTTGAGGAGCATCTTGTGTTTTCGGCGTGATGTATTGGCCTCTATAATTCTGGGTCAAGAAGCGGGAATAGAATTGATATCTTTTCCGAGAGTTGAGGGCCTGACATTAGACAAGGCGATATCGAGTGTGTGACACTCGGTACTATAATTCCAGGGTAACGAGCAGTGAGTGATATGTAGTAGTTTGTTGTCACATCATATCTCGTCCCGTCCCTGGGCGTCAATATTGAACACAGGCAGACATTGTGGCTTCATCTGTATCTGTAAGCCACACCAGATTAACAACTTTTAAGCTCCGAAACTTATCGACGTGTTTATCTCAACCTGCTAATGCGCAAAGTGTTGAAACAGAAGCAGACGTGCCAGCGGATTATGATGCACATCAATGGAGGCAGTGGAATTGCAAGGGACAAGAGGCCGCGAGTCAAAGTGGAGTCGTGTGGGACTGGAAATAAGATGCCAGGAAGCACCGCCACTGAGCAGCATATGCTGTGGCTAGTGATCGTCACGAGATGAGACAGAGACAAATCTCCCTCCTTAGAGGCAAGGTATAAGCGCGTCCATCTATACTATGTACGAATCCAAAGAGATAATATAAGGTTCTGGTTGAGGGCGCGGCAGTGCGTCAATTCCTCGGTAGGACCATGACCAAACTGAACTTGTTGGCAGCGTGGCTCAGTATAGACGAAAGTAGGCTGTGCCACGATGCTAGTAATATTGCTACATATTGATCGGGGCGCCTTTTTTTAGGGACCTCACCACTGCCTCGTCATCGCCCACCACGACGAGGGGCACGTTCCCGCTAATGTACCGATACTTGTTCTGTGAGGCCGCAGGGTTGAGTGACTCGCAGAAAATTGCAGCGGTCGTTAGCAGCCTTGAGACGTTTCTCTGGCGCTTGCCCGGAGGAAAATGTCAGGAATAGGGCCATGCATGGAAGCATTCTACCGTGACAAATCTGGAATACAATGACTTATAGAACTGATGTCGATATCTACTGGTTGCTATGTTGTGATATCAATATCTCTGCTAAATTAGACTTTGTTTCAATGACATCTCTTCAAATATTGAAACTGAATTCTGTCTTTTCTCGTCCTCTCTCCAGGAACCTAATGCCTGTCTGGCTCCACTGATCAAGCGGCCGATTCTTTTTTGACACAACCTGACGGTTTCTTTCCCCGCGCTTATCAATTCTGCGTTGAGTTTAGAGGCTTCGCATCGAAAGCATTGCCACAGATTGAAGTAGATGGTGATTTTCGCTTTCCTTTCCCATTCTTTCTGAAATGTCCATATTTTATTTAAAACAGTGTCGCCTCTGTGCCGTTCCCTTCTCCATCTGACTTGTCTCCGAGTCGCACGAATTTAGAGGCTGACGCTCGCTAATTCGCTGATGACGAGGATCCAGGCCAGGCGCCACTTTGTCTTTCGCTGTTCGGTGTTCCCCTAGAACGTACATGGGAGGTACATACGCACGCAATTGGAAGTGTACGGTATCACTCGCTCACTTGAAAAGGTCTACGTACACGTGCCTCGCGGTGCCTGGTAGCTGGAAGGAGTCTCTTTTTGGGGGGGGTTCGCCTCTTTGATGATGAATCTGTTGCGTGGACTTGTTTTGTTGACGAGGTTTCATTTGAACTTTGGAGATAGTTTGTAGGCAGATACGCTCACAAGATACACGTCTTCAATAGCACTAGCACGTATCAATATTCGTAGGCTTCACTGGCTGTCCCGTTAAATACCTACCAAAGGACGGGCAACCTGCAAATGTCTTCAGCCTGTATCCATTTAATCCAATCAATCAATCAACCAGTGGCCGTTTCCAACACCAAAGGCAATCGCTACAAGAGTACGAGGCCGCTGTACCAGTACATTCCCCTGCGCCCAGCGGCCCCCACCCAGACCGTCAACGGTTTCGCTCATTGGCCGTGGCGCTCACTGCTGACGCGTAAACTGCCATCGTAGGCTCTGGCCCAGAGTGGGCTAGAGCGAACCAAGACGCACACCCTCCCGAGACACCCCGTCCCTTTATTCCCCTGGTCCACCCTCGATTCTCATCGCCTGCCTGCTTTTGCTCCTGCCTCTCCTCTTTTGTTCTGTGTTGTGCTGTGCTTGCTGTGCTGCGCTGTGGTATCATCAGCTTTGAGCCAATTCGCGAGCCGTTCAACTCCTCTCTTTTATCTCAACCTGCGGCCACGACGACGACGAGAAACCGATTCAACTTCATCTCGGGACAAACGAACTGTCAACGGTTTACTCACGACGACTAAAAAAAGAAACGACTTCGATTGACATCTTAGTCATCACCTTCAGAGCGACCGACAGATTTGCTCTGCTCAGATCCAGAGGCCCAAACAAACATCTGGGTCAACGCGTGTATTGTGGCAATCAAGCCTACTGACACGCATCCCATTGCTTACGACGACCTTCCACGATTAACATTACGACGAAACATATTCTCCAAGTGAGGTTTCAAACGGCCTCGTAAATACCCAACGATTGAACCATCTCTCCTCCAGCCTGGTCACATCTAGGCAACAACACCATCGATCTACCTCATACAACAACTTACAAAACTACATCGCCCGGCTCACTCAAACATCCACCTTTATTTCAATATGGCAGGCCAACACCCGCCCGCGGGCGAATATGGCGAGGAATGGGCGCGAGACCTTCGAGTTCAGTTCGAGGGCTTGTTACGAGACAAGCGTATGAACGACCTTCGAAACACATCTCGACAAAGCTCTCCAAGCTTAGGAGATCAATCCCCTCACATGCGAAGCTCGCCATTTCCATCCGATAACCGACCCTCAGGATCTCAAGGACCTGCTCTCCCATCTTACGCCGCCCTTCGACATCTTCCCAAGATCCCGTCTCCTCCCGCTGCCGGTGATCGTGATTCTCAAAAGTTCAGAAACCTCCTCATCAGCTTATCATTAACACCAACCAAATACGAAAATCCTGGTCTGCTTGACGAGGCTTTGCAAACCATTCCATTGGACCGCATCTATGGCGAGGCCGAGGAAGAGACTCAGGTGTTGCAAGCTCAAGCTGAGAGCATGGGCGATGGACGAAAACCTGAATGGGGTTATCAAGATTGTGTTATTCGGGCATTATTAAGGTACGTCATTTTCTATCCGATCCTATCCTTCGGCTAGATGACTGACACGATCGACAGATGGTTTAAGCGATCATTCTTTAGTTGGGTCAACAACCCACCATGCCCATCATGCTTATCTCCTACTATCGCCCAAGGCATGACTGCCCCTACACCTGAAGAGAGCGCTTGTGGTGCCCTTCGGGTTGAGTTGTATCGATGCTCTGCTCAGCACTGTGGAGCTTACGAACGCTTCCCTCGATACGGTGATGTTTGGCGGTTATTGCAAACTCGACGAGGACGAGTTGGTGAATGGGCCAACTGTTTTAGCATGCTATGCCGAGCCGTCGGCGGTCGTGTTCGCTGGGTTTGGAACGCTGAAGACCACGTCTGGACCGAGGTGTACTCTGACCACCAGAAGCGATGGGTTCACGTGGACGCTTGTGAGGAGGCATGGGATAACCCTCGCCTCTATGCCGAGGGCTGGGGCAAGAAGATGTCTTACTGCATCGCCTTTTCTATTGACGGCGCTACCGACGTCACTCGACGATATGTTCGCAAGAACCAACACGCTTCTGAGCGTAACCGATGCCCCGAGGAAGTTCTTCTCTATGTTATGCAAGAGATCAAGAACATGCGTCGCTCCAACATGAACAAAGACGAGCGCTTCCGATTGGAGAAGGAAGACACCCGGGAGGATAAGGAGCTTCGAGGCTACGTTGTAGCTTCGATTGCACAGGCCGTGACCGATCTGGTCCCCGGCTCCCCTGGTGGATCGAACCACACAACCGCCAGTGGAAGCGATACCAAGTTGCCTGCTGAGCAACCTGGCCGACAAACTGGCACTTCTGAGTGGTTGACTGCTCAACAACAACAATCTCACAGTCGATATCAACAACCCCGCGATCCTAGCCACCGACGACCCTTGCCTTGAGAGCTGCGCGCATCTATTGCGACTCTTTCATAGGCACTGCGAACAATCAGTGCGAATGCGTATTGCTACTTGATTGATGACCGTCACCACCAGTCATTATCACTCATCATGGGGACCGACTTTATAATACCCACACCCATGGTTTACTACGAATTAAAACCGAACACCTCGATGAAAGTATCACGGTCTCAACCACACGATATCCCATGATACCATCCTTTCGATGATCTTACGGCCACAAACCAATATTCCCTTCATGTCTAATACTATACATCTTTGACAGCCATAGCATAGACTCGGCGTTGAACCATTTCAAGGCGGCAGCCCTTTGACGGCCTTTGCCAGTATCTACCATACCAAACCAATCTGTCTTTTCATTTCTTTTGTTATCTTCTTTGTATAGGGGGCGCATAACGGTGGGGCATACATGTACCCTCAGGAGAGCAGGGACGGGTTGGTCTTTAGCTCCGGGGCGTTTGGCTGGGTTCCTTTTTTAGGCTATCATGAGCGAGTATGAAGCCAGGCAAAAGAGATGGATCAGGTCAGTGGATGAACAAGATAGGAAAAATCAATGCCACAGTGCAATTCTTTCTTTCCAAGTTATTTTCTTTGTGCGCGAATGTGAATGTGATGTAAAACCAGCTACCAACCCTTTGAGGTAGGTACTGAAAGCATTGAGTCTCCATCAGTGGCCATTCTGTACCCTTTGTCTGGTGGTCGGTGCTTCATCTTGATCTTCCAAAAAAAGAATTCAACATCATATCTCCATTTCAGTAGAAAGCCCTTTGAATGAATTCAAGGATTTTCCAGCTATCAAAGGCTGCAAATTATTCTCTATTCATTGTGACGTTGAAAGAAACGAAAGCTGAGATGAATGTTGGCACGTGACTTGGTGCAATGGTGACGCAATTCACATCTTGGTATACTGAGGAAGGTGCTCCCCAGAGGTACCCTAGAGGAAAGGCATCCAACAATCCCAAAATTGTTTTTTCTCTCCCTGAACATCAACGTTTCTTAAATCCTCTCCAATAAATTGAGAACCGTCAAGATGGAGCGCAGAGTTCTTCGCTCGAGCACTCGGAGCTCTAACACGCCCGACACTTTTGTGTCACTGCCAAACAAGGTTTCACGCAAACCAACTAACAAGACACCTGAAGCGGGTCAAGCTCCCCAGAGGACCACCAGCTTGACTGACATCAAGCCTGCTCCACCAGCATCAAACCGCAAGCGCAAGGTATCCCAGGTGGCATCTGAACAAGTATCCCCCCTGGCCAAGAAAGAGACCAAACCCAAGAAACAGAAAAAGGCAAAGGAACAGGGAGAGAAGCGAGAGCGCAAGTTCAGAAATGAAGCGCCCCAGTCCTTTGCTCCTGTCTATGGCCGTGCGCTTTCAGAGCGATTCTATGTGCTTGAACGCACCAAATGTGGCACAGAGGTTTGCCCTGAAGAGGACTTTGAGATGACCGGTTCGACTGGTAACATCTACACTGTTCATATTGGCAAACGCCTCCAATGCACCTGCCCTCATCATACCAGGGGCGGACAACAGTGCAAGCACATTGTATTCGTAAGTCTCACGCCTCGTTCTTTTACATAGTACTAACCTTTGTTGTAGATCATGAAGAAGGTGCTCAACGCCCCTTATGATCTGATCTACCAGCTCGCCCTGATCAGCACCGAGCTCCAGTCCGTCTTTGCTTCCGCGCCTTCTAGCTCTGCACAGGAACAAGAGAAGTCCGACAAGCGGAAGCCTATTGAAGGAGACTGCCCAATCTGCTACTGCGAGCTTGATGCGAAGCAGGAAGCGTCTATCGTCTGGTGCGCTGCAACTTGTGGTCACAATTTTCACAAAGAATGTTTCACAATCTGGGCCAAGACCAAGCATGGAAACGTAACTTGCCCATTGTGTCGCAGCGACTGGAAGGGTGACGAGAGTCTGGTGGCCAGTGTCCAGAAGAACAAGGCTCAGGTGGATGATGGGTATCTCAATGTTGCGGATCAGCTCGGCATCAGTCGTGAGAGAGGTATGTTGCGCCCGAAGGGAGTTGATATTGTTTGATGACTGACTTGTTCTTTAGACACGTCAACCTACTCGCGCTGGCTCGTGTATCACCAGAATGGAGGTACTTGGCGCCCTCAATATTAGGAGTGGTAAAAATTGCGACCATAGAGACAAACATGATTGAGGTGGATTTTTCTTTTGTGCGATTTACTGGTAGCCAGCAAGTAATGCGGGTTGTCTTCATGGCATGAGACGACGGAGCATGGCGCGTTCGGATGTTTTCACAAGTGGTACCCGGAAGGAATGGAGGGATATGGCGTTTTGCTCTTGACACAAAATTGTAAATTATGAGCTGAGGCTCAATGGACGAATGTCCTTGATTGAGTTTACCTACCTCGACTGCCTATGCGACGTGAAACGTGTTCCACTGTTAAGAAAACCATGGCCATAGTTGGTGTAGATTCAAAGGACACAGCACACAAGGAGAAAAGCCCTAGTATTCTTTTTACCTGTCTGGCTGGTGATGGCTTAGAGTGAGGTTCCCAATGTAGTTCAACAAGAGAATACAACCAGAAAAGTTCAGCCTCATACCCTCAACAAATGATTGCTGCTGTTGTCGTAGGGATAGAACACTGTCGTGGAGGGTGACGAACCCAAACAAGGACACTCTGTTCTTTTTCACCAAACTAAACTTGTCCTAGATCCCACGTTGTGAGTTTAAGTTACCAAGCCATGAAAGTCCGCAATATGAGATTGGAAGTACTGAATCCGGCGCGTCAAAGGATCGTCGGCGGTGGACTTCGGCGGTTTCGGTGGGTCCCCTCCGAACATCTCCACCACCACCGCCGAGACACCGACTCCGCCGCCGGGAGCAAGTAAATAAAAGAGCATATTTCTCTCTATTTCTATAGACAAGAATGAAGAACAGAGGTGTTATTCGGATCATCACTCATAGCAAAATGTCCAAGTTACCGTCTACCACTCGAACCCTCGTTGCTCCTAAAAAGTGTCTCCCAGCTGAGTACACGGTCATTGAGCAACCCATACCAACTATTACCAAACCAAATGAAGTTCTTATCAAGATGAAGGCTGTTTGTATCAATACTGGTGATACGCAGTTTGCTGCTGGACAGCTTGGGTTTCTTTTTGGTGATCGCTTGTAAGTCATCATCACACCCCCACCCCACGACAATCTTCTCATAAGAAGTATAGGAAATTTCCCTTTGCTCTCGGCATGGAGGGTTCAGGAGCAGTTGTAGCTGTTGGATCAGCTGTCACTAACTTCAAAACCAATGATGAAGTGTACGGCGTGGAATATGAGAAGCCTCTGTTCAGCAGACCGCCTGCAAAATGGTGTTCAGATTACGTCGTCACAGAAGCCAAGTTCCTGCACAAGAAACCTGAGCATACTTCCTTTGAAGAAGCCGCTTCGTTGCCGGCCTTAACGGTCGTTGCTTATCAAACCATCAAACAAGGATTGCAACTTGGAGGACGGGATGATCTTGTGGGACAGACGGTGTACATACCAGCTGCTCTCAGTGGAACTGGCTCGTTAATGATCCAAGTCGTCAAGAATTACTTTGGCGCAGAAAGGATCATCTCGACTGTCTCAACAGAAAAGATGAGCCTCGTTGAGGAGTATCTACCTGGATTGGTTGATCAACTCTACGATTACAAAACCCAAAACGTAGTCGAATTGGTAGGCCGAGGCACCGTCGACTTTGCAGTCAGCACGCAATTCAGCACACTAGACGACTGCATAGCTCTCCTCAAGCCCGCAACTGGCCTTCTCGCAAGCATCGCAAGTGTACCAAAGAGTGGAGTGATGCTTGAGATGATGGGTCCCAAAATCTTCCCAACATGGCTTGGATGGATTCTCGACACGTTTCAGTGGTGGTATACGTGGAAGTTACGCGGTACAAACATAAAGTATGAGTTCTTCTCCGGAAATCCGGGTATTGTGGAGGATATGGCTGTTGTGGAAGGTATAATCAAGCAGGGAAAGGTAAAGGGGATTTGCACTATCGTCGATTTTGACAACTTGGAGGATATTAGGAAAGCTTGTGACAAAGTTTACAAGATTAAGGGGGGTCCGGGAAAGTTGGTGGTTCGAATGTAAAGAGTTGGTATGGGGCTTTAGGTACACTTCTAAATGGTTATTTCTTGTATGAATGTTTTACTCATTCGATCTTTGCAGAGATGGTTATTTCTTGTATAGGTATTGGTGTTTATTCTCTCATCAATATGCTCAAGTGGCACCGTGTTATTCCGCATCAAAGTTTGCCTTTGTCCAGACAATTCCATGATAAGAAACCCAACCATCTAGACGAAAAGTCTGTTTTCGAGGGCACAAAACCCTTCCAAACCCTCTGTCAAAATGGACACGAAACCTATTCTTTTCATCGCCCCTCAAACTTATCTCCCTCACCACTCTCATACTCTCAAAATCGCCCACTATGAGACTCCGAAACGATAAAAGAATCGGCCAAGAACGACCACAGACTCCCCCGACTCCGGGGACACCACAGTCCGAGGACTCTGTTGCTCCCTGGGTTAAAGATGAGGTGTCCACGGAAAAGGGCCCCAGATTCCTGGAGGATATTGTCGCAGATGAAGTCACGTACCCTCTATGTCGAATCCTCTGGCAGTTCGTTCTCTCCCCTCTCTGGTGGATGCTCCGCCCGACTATCTGGGGGTATTTACTGCACCCAATTCTCTGGGAGAGGGTTATACGACAAGGTCTCTGGGAGGGCATCTCTCGGCAAATTTTGTGGGAGGGTGTGATGCAGCACATTCTCTTTAAGACGATTCTGCAAGACGTTTTGGGAGAGAAGATGTTTCTCCCTCTTTATCAGATATGCCAGGTGGTGCTGTTCCCTCGACTACAGACGATCTGGGAGACGATGCTGTTCCCCCTTTACCGGCAACTCGTGGAGACATTACCCGCATCGGCACGTTGGAAGATAAAGTCAGCATTGTCTCCTGTATATCGATACTTGGAGAAGACATCAGGTCCGATACGAACGATTGTCTGGGACTCGATATTGCGCCCTGTACTAAGTCGAGTACGCCCAGAAGAGCTGTTGTCACTGCTCTTCGTCCTGAATATCTCGTTCAAGATCACCTTCCGGTCAAGTAATGCATACATATTTGCACGCGGGGTAAGCCCACCTTGACTACTTATTGAACCAAGCTAATAAGTGTTGCAATAGTACCGACCTGACACAGACGAGTTCTCGGAGCGATCGGAGACAGAGTTTGGTCAGATCCCTTTCCAAGACAAGTACACGTGGTGTTGGTTGCTTCAGTGGATAGCATGGTTTATGTGGGGGCGGTAAACAGAGATCATGGAGGGAAATTGTTGGTTCTTTTATTGCTTTATTTATATATATGGTTTCTTCTTCTTATTGTTGTACCCCAGAAGTGTAACAGTAATACGGTTTCTTACACTTCATTAGGGGAGGGAGCGGGTTGGAGTTGGGGAGTTTGTCTTATCTCGGTCTAAAAAGGAGGAGAGCAATGGTTGTCTTATGGATATACGCAATATTTATCCCAAGTTCGACCAAAAGCCATGATGAGTGTTCCAAGATCGTTGAGTGTTGAACTGTGATCTTAGTGACTACTGTAGCACTCACCAAGGAAAGCGTTTTTTGTCGCACAATAAGGAGAAGTCTGCCTTGACAAGGCGGCAGATCGTGCTCGGACACTCTATCATCCTGTGTTACCTATTCATGGAGAAGGAGGGCAAATGTGCAACAGTAAGCTTTGTAGCACTGCCTCGAATAAATCGCCAGTACGAGGCTGCGGCTCTTTGCCCACATGAACTGTTCTTTACTTATTAATGCGTTACACCCCCAGATCGTCAATCTTTCTGTCCTCTGTCATCTCACCTCTTATCTGATGGATACTGAAGTTGTCGTTGCTATTGCCTACTCCACCGCTGGACTGGCCGTGTCGTGCGTTGGAGTGTATTTTGCGTACAAATTACATCAGCGGAGCAAGTGGAAGGGTTTCAAGAAGTTGTTTGGTAGATGAGGAGGCTGAATATACAGTCTTTGGTCGATGAACCAAGGTAAGTCATCAACTTTTTGTATTAGTGCCACAAGTACTAATATCGCTCAGATTACCAGGAGCCGACTGAATCAAAGAACAGCCTACTATACGACCGGCACATCAAAGCAAACACAACATCTTGCCCTCGACTAGCTGTTTGAGTACGAACAGAGGTATTATCCGGTTGGAGTTGTCGAACAAAGGTCGGGTGAAGTCCAAAGGGCTAAGCAATATGGGAGGGGTATAATTGGCCCGGTGCGGAGTGTAGCAGAGCATTTCGCTTCAAAAATCTATAGCATCTGGCCCTCACTAGTAGAAGTTGGGAATTGAACAGTGGATTCTTGCCTTCTTTGAACTTGATACAATTTGATGTTGGAGCAGAAGAACTCCCTGTAGTTGTTGGCAGTCGCTCTTTAGGACATGTGTCAACTAGAGTTTGCATGAATGGTCAATCTAGGAGATATAAAATATTGTCGAGTCCCGCTAATACATTTCTGGTTGGAAGCCATAGAATAACCTCTTTTCTGAGATCTCTTTGACGATCGTAATAGGACCTTTTAGTATCCCCTACAAAAAAATGACAATAATTCTAGCTACCTTCTTAGTCACCTAAATCTATATTTTGCTACCCTTGGTCTATATGTTAGAGGGCAGCCCCGGGGATATTTTGTGTGTATCTTTAAGTGCCTTAAAAAGGTACTTAAACCTCATTGGATTAGACTAATGCAGACTAAAAGGTCCTATTACGGTCGTTAAAGAGATGATAGACCTAGCCAAGTGGTTATAGGGAGAATGCAACGCCATTCCCATGCACTGATGACGGCTACAGCCCGCAGGGGTTCCAAATGTTAGCGCGAGACCTCACTTCGCCACCTTGCCACCTGACTTTTATATATACAGCCAGCAGCCCAGCTTGGATTAGCACTTCAAGCTGCTAGAAAGCTGAAGATTAATACCTCTGTTAGTATAGAAAAATGGCCTAATGTATAGGTATATACCTTAGCCAATCAAGGGCTCCCTAGCTGGATCCTGTATTGCGCTAACATTTGAGACCCCTGCGGGCTGTATTCGTTAGCGCCGGCAAGAGGGACAGAGCTCCACATAAAGCGTCAAAGACACTTCCTAAAAAGGCAATACGTTTTCTTCATACTTCGTCAAGTCAAGATTAAGTATATACAAGTGACTCTGATATTTGTTGCATTTCTGTATCATTTTAATATAGCCACATATGTAGATGGATATAAATACATTAAAGAGACTGACTATATGTCATAAATGCATCTAAAAGAAATCTAGTAACAGGAAACGACAGCACCATATCCGCTGCCATCCATAAGCTATTGTTCTCCCTTCGCATCTCTGTGCTCATGAAAACAAGTCCCAAACTCAAAAGTTTGACAGAAATACCGAATAAAATAGACGCCAAACCATTATTGCAAGACCCGATCGAGTTGCTGGCGCGGTCGTCCCGATAAACTTGGCGAGTTTGCATTCGCAAGCTGAGGCTGCACTGCTGGCACAGGCGGAAGTTGAAGAGCAGTAGATGATGCGCTGTGGCATCCAATATTCAAGGTTAGCGAAGGAACAGTAATGATCTAATAATATATAAAAATTCAGTCCGCGCATTAAAGAAGAATGACCAAGCGGTACCACAATAAGTCCAATGGTTGGGGTTTCGATGTCGCTGGCGGCGGTATGGCGGCGACGAATTGCTGCGTATGCGAACCAAGCACTCAAGGACGACACAAGTAACCCAGGAATTGTACTAATGATAGTTACAATAGCATCTGTGGAAAGGTTGCTCATATTAAAGGATTCGAGTCAAGCGTAAATAAGAATGATAATGAAGAATAGAGTTGAATTAGTTGACACAATTAAAGAGCTGACAATAGGTTCTTTTGTCAGCCCCAAAATATAGACTACGACCGAGCTGGATTCTGTAGGACGACGTTGAAGGTTTGACATGGCGATTGATTGAGGCAGTGCAAGTCAAAATATGCTTGTGATTGGTTCCTACGCTTCACCTTGGGGTGCATGTAGAAAGAGACGTACCTTAGAGGGGCGGGCCGGGTGGACTACCGTACTATCGTAAGTCCGGAGTAGGGGCAGGCAGGGGCCGGGCAAGCGCTAAATTGACGGTAGTCATTTTGTCTTTGGGTTTGGGCAAAGACGACTGAGAGTCAGCTAGGGTCATGTCGGTTGTCCTAGTCATCTCAAAGTCCCCCTCAGGACAATCCTAAGGTAGTAAAGCCTCAGGGCCGACAGGCCGCGAACAAGTAGATAGTCAGATGACAGTAATACATATAGATAGCGTAGCCTAGCTAGTGCAGGCTTCATTTCTATGTAATAGCAAAGTAGTTCGGCCGGAGGACAGCGCAGATGACAATGGCGTATTAGATCAGAAGAAGAAGGATAAAAGAAAAATGAAAGGGGGGGATTCAATACACTACGAAATGGATATCTTGTCTGATTAGACATTGATTACCCTTAACGCTCGACGTATCGCCTAGACCACTTTGTTGTACCAAGGGCGACTTACACACCTATGACTCAACGCTAAAGAACACCCGTTGTTTCAATGGCCCCCAGCCTTTACTTGGAGATCAAGTGTAAGCTAAGCGAAACTGCTGCCAGTAGGAGGAGCGGTCGAGAGGTGCGCCAAGTGTCGAGAATAAGACAGGTTTTAGAGCTATTTTAATTCCCGGAAACTGGGGGAGCAAGTTATGCTCTTGTTGCGTGCTTAAACCCGTAGAACAACATCTTGATTTCAGTACGAACAGAATGTATCAAACCAGTAATAATAACTTCTATTTAGAAGCACATTTCTTTGTCTGCCTATGAGATGATACACTCCCTTCTATCTTTTACGCAGCCCAGTCTTGTACACTCGAAACGAAGCCCATTCAACAGCGAACCATAAGATTGGAAGTGTGACAGCCACTGAGGTTTTCGTTCACTCCTGGAAAACAAGGTTAGCATACTCAAGGAAGAACATCAATGATAGCATGGGTTGATTGATTAGGTTTACCTACCTCTCTGGTGGGTTGGTCTTGATCTGCTATGGTGGGGGATGGTAAAAGCTAAGATCGTCTTGGCTCCCTGTCGAAGTCACGTAAGAGAGCTATAGGTGGTAGTTGCATTTGGTGTGAGTTTTCGTTTGGCATCGAAACATTGCTTGACGTTCGAGACGTTAAAGATTCGAGTTCATAACTATACAGTTTAAACATTGTGAGTGGAGGGTGTATGTATGGCATGTCATACCTCTGAGGAGCAATTCCTGTACGTGAAACAATAGACTCGATTACTGAAGCCTCAACGTCGTTGCGAGAGATGTTTCGGCGCCTCAGTGTTAAGTAGGCAAACCAAGTGCTCAAGGCTGCGAGGCAGAGGGCTGGAATCGCACTGACGAGAGTAACAATGGCATCTGCATTTAGTTGAATCATACTCAGAGATGACTGTGAGGAAGGGAAAGAACGAATGCTTTAGGTGTTGAAGAGTTGGGGACATTTTAATATATCTACATAGTCTCTTTAGCATGTAAACCACAGCGTGGCTGATGTTTGAAGTTTTGTTTCCCCTCTACTCTGTATTAGACCGTCGACCTATGGAGGCTGTCTTAGTCCCATCTCGTTCATTCAGCTGAGCTAGCTAAGAAGATCATTTCCATAATAGGGAAAACATGTTCTGGAACAAATTTCCCATGTAAAAGCTATCAATACAATTGGCTAGTACCGTTGGCAGACGTGGATGGTGTCACACCTCCAATGTACTAAGCTACAGGCTACCAAGGCCCGTTCTACGGGACACATTCAACCATCGAAGTCCCCAAACCCCTTCTTCGGGGGATTCGGAATGGGCCCCACATCTGATCTCCCGCCCGGCATATCGCTTTGGAAGCCCACAAGTTGCCATCATGATAGATCTGTATCTGCGTAAATGGACATTCTAAACCTCTGACTGAACAGGCCTTAGATGAACCGAGTAAACTTATTGAATCTACAATGTTATCTATCTAGTTGGTACTGAATTAAAGAAGAAAAGTTCGGCAAATATTATCATTGACTACCTATCAGAAGGCCAATTAATACCTACCTCAGCTGCATTGGAGCCGCATGATATTGCAATGCTTGCAAGAACAAGAGGAATGGTGCTCTTTTTGGGACGGCATGGCCAAATCACTTGCGTTGTCTGATACTTATGACGGGAGACACATCCCTGATACATGTTCGTCTGGATATCACCAACCGTCGCGCAAGCCCATTAACGCGTCCAGCCAGCTAGAACCATCAAAAAAGCCATTAAGCAAGCGCGTCACGTCACGTCACGCCGACAACGTGTAGCCCCACATCTCAATATCGAGTAACTGTTAGAGATCTCATCTCATCTTTTGCCCACCTAGGTACTCACGATTGTCATCCATATCCTTGCCCAAATACACGACTACTTGTTCATAACTTCAGCACATCAATTTCTCATATTCCAACCCGAAACATACAGAAAACGGTCAACACAGTTATAAAAAATGGCCCATAAGCGCAAGCGATCCATCTCGGAGCTCTGTGCCTCGCCCTCATCAGTCTCATCCTTCGACTCTCCTCCACGCGTCAGCAACCCCATCACCAACCCTTTCGCTATAATGACTTCGACGCCGCTTCATCTCCACAGCCGAACTATGAAGCGAGTACGCGATAATCGACCGTCAGAAGAGACAATTCATCGTAAGCTTCACCCGTTTTGACTCGTTTGAGTTTGCACGTGCTAACTAGGCTGCAGAACGCACACTCAATATGCTGTACTCGGCACAGAACCAGAATCAAGACGTCGAGATACCGTCCGAACATATGCAAACAGAGACACAAACTACACAACCCGAGTCAACACAACAATCTCTCCATCGATTCTGGAACATTTCTTCCGCACCCTCAGCGTCAACTTCTACTCTCAACCAAACCGAACTCACTCCTTCGAATTGTGACGACTGTGGTGTCAGCTTTACCAACGGAGACGACGGAATGGACCTTGACGATTTCAATAACGAGGATCACTCATGTGGTGCTTGTAACAAGCATGTCTGTTTTAGCTGCTCTGTCAGCAATCTTGGCGAGCAGCGACGATGTCTACAGTGCGCAGGTCGAAATGAGACAACGAGTCACAACTCAACGAACGGACATACCGCAATGGTTTTTTAAATAGGGTTTGGATATAGGATTGGGTAATTGGGAACATTTAGCGACGGCACATGGGGCGTTTATACCAGGCGGCATCAGGGGGATACCAGGGCATCAATTGCTGGGACAGCATTACCATCAGGCATTGCACAATAAATTCACATAGGTAGTTTATAAATTACATAGTTTCACGAAACACTTCTCATACTGAGTAGAGCAGTACACAACTCAACACAAGACCGGGCTAGAGACATAGCAGACAGAGCTAACTGTGTATTAATATTCAGGCTTTTTGAAGCAAATTATCTATAAAATCAACGCAATCTCGCACAAGAACCAAGATATCTATCTAACCACGTCGGCGAGTGGTAGGGCTCTTCTTGGGAGTGGCTGTGGTAGAGGCCGAAGGAGACAGAGTGCTGGTAGCAGCAGGCTTGGCCTCGATAGGAGAAACCTTGCGCTTGCCCTTGGCCTTCTCAGAGGGAGCGTTCCAGTAAAAGATCATCTGGAGAGCAAGAATGGCGTTGAGAGCGAAGCCGGAAATGAAACCGTAGAGGATGAGCTTGTCGTCGACCTCCTGGAGGGTTGTGAAGATTCGGGACAGAGAACCGGCGAGGTAGTTGAAGACCTGGTAAATGTTAGTTGGTTTTGTGAATTAGAGAAGTAAAAGTGACTTACAGCAAAAGCGCTGAGCTGGCCGGTGGTGCCTTGCTGGAAGATGGTGAGGATCTGAGGAATCTTGCTGGCAACACTCAGAACACCAGCACCAGCCTGTAGGTGGCCCAAGGTTTGCGCATCAACAATGTTCTCAGCGAACAAAGTAGCAGCGGCAGCGGCAAGACCGGCGACAAAGACAGCAGCCAAACTAGCGCGACCACTGTAGTTGAGAACAAGGACCGAGATGATAACGTTCTGTCCAACGATCAAGGCAGTCTCGCCAAAAGTGCTGAAAGGGAAGCCGTTTCGGATGTTGTAGGCGAGAGAGATGAGATATGAAGCCGTCTCGAGAGCGTAAGAGAGGAAGGATACACCCTCGGCGGACTTGGAACTGAGGAGCTTCTTGATTTGGGGAACCTTGACGACGGCAGAGGCGGCGATGATTCCGATACCGAGAGCCTTGGAGACACCGAGCTTGATGCAGTCGACATCCTCAATGTTGACGTCGAGAAGAAGAGACTTGTAGCAGGTGTCGCCAATGAGAGAAACACCCAAGTCGCGAATGGGCGCAGGAAGGTTGTGAGTGATGGAGGTGATGGCTGGCCTGACGGCATCGACGGCTGGTTTAAGGGCGTCCATTGTGGTGGCAGTTGTCTTTCAGATAGATATTAAAAATAAATCTAGAGTGGTCAAAAGTCGAGAGCCGTGACAAAAAGGTGTTGCGAAGGAGTGTTGAAAGAAGCTGACAAAAAGACGTCACAGAGCTCGTGATTGGGGATGAAAACCATCAAAAAAAGGGAAGAGGCCAGCAATACCGACAATGCAACAAATTTGGAGATGAAAACTTTGCTCAATTGGGTTTAGCGCCATCGTAGTCCTGGCACCGCGCGAAAGTGGCTTACCCTGGAGACCGGATAGGTAACGGCTTTCTGCCCCAGCTTTTCGGAACCATTTTGGACTGGCCCTGTTTTGAGAAAAGATTCCCTGTCATTATTGACTTAGGAAACAATGACATCAGCGTGCTGAATGTTTCACACACACGATAGACGAGAAGACTAAATATCTGATTTATCATAATCATGCAATAATCGTATTACGAGAAAAGAGAGAAAATGAGAACATTCGAGATTAATCAGCTACCTTCTCTGCACGACAACATCATCTTTCGAATGAGGAAATGAAATCTTACAGATCTCTCAACTTGGTAGGTGGGGGTTTGTCCCATTGCTGGGCCACCGTTCTGGGGGCTGAGCTTGTCCTTCAAGAGGGAACCAGCCAGGCCTTTTTCTAGAAGATATCTATTTTCATGTATTGTCCCACTGGGCTTAGTATGACACAGCCGGACGGTACGAGCTTGAAAATGTTCTCTTTAGATGAATGCGAAAAAAGAGTTCCACTTCTGTCTGTTGTTTGCTCTCGTGGACGGGAGGGGAAGAAGGGAGGGATCACCCGGGGAGGACGCACGTGTCAGACCACAAGCGGCTTGTTGTAAGAGGTAAGGCATGAAGCCAAGAGAAGCATGCCAAATATGCGCTGTGATGTTGAGATGCGTTGTGTATATGTATGCATCGGAGAAAAATGATGCTTGCATTGTTGATTTTGAGCTTTGAAGGTGATAGTCTTGAACACTACATGAACGGATTGAAGCAGTGTAACAAAGAACAAATATACGTCTCTTCTAATATACACAAGACCTATTACCAAGACGATAGCCAAGGTCAGCTGCTGTATTTAACCCGAGGTTACAGGTACCGTCACAAAGTGCCTGACGGTTGACTGACATGACCATCCTTTTGTCAGCCACACTCAATCTTGTCTTTTTTAGCAGGCACATCCATGTCTTTCTTTTGACATGGGAACCAACATTTGTTATTCTTGTCTTGTTTCTTTCTTCCTCTCTCTCTTTGTGTGCCTTGTATTAATTCCCTCCCCTTGTTCTTCTTTTTTTTAGCCCGGCTCGTGCTTTCATCTTCTGCCCACTTCCATTTCTTCTCTTGGCCAAGCATATCCCTGCCTTCTTCTGCCTGCTCTGCTCTGTTGTCTGCTGTCTCTGCCTACCTGTACCTTGTCGCTGGCCCATTTTCTCCAGCATTCTACCTAGTTTAGGTTGTCATTGTTGTCCATCAGCTGGGCTGGGCTGGGCTCCATTTTCATTAAAGGTATCGGATCCCAACCTGACGCCCAAAGTTGTTCTTTTTTCTCTTTCTGGGTGATCTTTTTTGGTTGTCGTTGTGTTTCACGTTTCCCCCATCTTATTACTTATTTGCTTTTTATCATCTCTCAAGGCCGTTTAACCGAATGCGACATCGTGCTCGTCTACGGCATTGTACCGTACCAGCTGCACCGTTGCATCAGTTTGTCTATCTTTCCGATCATCGACATCGATATCGATTATCGACCCGCTGACCTGACCTGACTTAACTTGGCCTGACCTGACCGCCGATTGTCTCATCGTCCACGTTTCCCCACGATTTGCCCTGGATGTGAGAGCGCTATCTCTTGTCAACTACCCTTTCCCTCCCAACTTGAGCTTCATCCACCATCGCCAGCTCTTCAACCCTATACTCTAGACTGCAACCATGGCGGCCCCTCCAAAGACAGAAGCCCCGCCTGCGCCTGGCGCAACCTCATCAACCCCGCCGCCGCCTCCCATCGAGTACGCATACATGTACGAAAAGGACAAGAGCCCGTCCAAGCTATTAGATGCTTTATTACGATCTATAAGTCGCCATATAGTATGCGCTCCCGTTTTTGCTCGGATCTTTACAATACAGGATCACTGTTTCAGGAATCGCAAACTAACCGTCTTACGTCATAATAGATATTCGAGATTGGAGATAAAAATGTCTGTCAACTTACACCAGATAAATTGGCCGCATTTTACAAGGCCGTCGGTGGCGATTACGACTGTGAGTTGTTTTTTATTACTACCGAGATATTTGTGCTGACAAGTCCCAGCTCTCTTCGAGATGCCCCACGAGTCCATCTCTTATATATGGCAAGTTACTGGATGCCAACATACTCTACAACCTACACATGACGACTTTGAACCGCCTTCAATACCTGCCCTCACCCCTAGAGGTTTCTCACGATGGGAATCTCTCGAGATCTTGCTCGGACCCGAAGAACACGTTCCCTTCTTACAGTTCGCCGTTAAGAACTGGCAACTGAAACACCCAGAAACCGGCCAGGAGTTTCCCCCAGACTTACCCGCCACCGTGTTCCCAACACAACCAGACGTCGAGGTGGACCGCTGGCACAAGTCGTGCGCCGACAAATTACGGAAGGAGGCGAATGCGCGGGAGAGGGAAGCGTTCCGGGAAGCTGCACGAGAACCAACTGGTCCTGGTGAAGCCGGGGATGGGCCGGAACCCAAGTTCTACACTCATGTACGAGGTAGTGCATTTGCTGGGAATCGGGCCAGACCAGCGCCAGAACGGCCGTTGTACAATCACGTTCCGGGTAGACACGCAGGCGGGCGACCAACTAGACCTTCGCCCGAGAGGTACGACAGCCGTGCCGACTACAGCCAACAACCTTCACCCGATGTCGCACCACACCCGCCACACCCTCCTCGACCATCAGATACATATCTTGATCCTAATGCGAAGCGGCCCCCGCCAGCAAGACGTCACAGTCAGCCCAGACATTACTCTTCAGATTCGAGCGACGAAGACCTTGTTCCTCCTCGTGCTAGGAGACGATCTGAAGTGAGCCCGCCTTCGCCAACGTCTCGTCGATACTCGCCGCCTACGAACGATCGTCCGCCTCCCGTTGCTAGTAACCCGCCACCAGCCTTCCGTCCTCATCGCAGTGAAATGAGAACTGACGAGTCCACCCGGCGTCGATCAACACACAGCCCTAGTCTTCGGGAGAAGATTACAGAGAAGGTGTCAAATATACTGCCTAACGGTCTCAGCAATAATAATTCAGATCGCAACAGAAACGCGGCTCGCAACCCATCCTACAACACCGATACTTCACGGGGGCGTCGAAGCCGCGATCGTCTTCCTCCATCTCGTCTCAGTCGAAGCTACTCTGACATCTCAGTGGAGTCATCTGAAGGAGAATCCAGCGATGAAGATCCCCGCCATAACAGAAGGGCCCGCGAAGATCGCGACAGAGAGAGGGACCGTGAACGAGAACGAGAACGCATCCGTGACAGAGGCCGGCAACGGGAAATCGACCGGGAAAGAGAGGAAGAACGGCGTGAACGGTACCTACGTCGACCAGAGATGGAGCGACGCACTAGCAGCCACGCAGATGCTGAGCGCAGACGCGAATACCCTGGGTGGGATCCACGATCTGAACGAAAGAGATGGGATAAGCGTGTACCACCTGAGGAGCGGGGGACAAGTCCTCTCGCAACACCAGGAAGACGGTATGCTGAGCCGGCTTACCCTTAAGCTGGGATATTAACTTGTTTCTAGACCCGTACCTGCATCGGGCGCCGGGAAGTGATATGAATGAACATTTTCAACAAGGATTCTTGATTGGGTTTATTGGATGCAGCTAGGTACATATGGGCATGCAGTATGGCGTCCGGATAGAGGAGGAAGATAATGTGATTATGAATACATATTATAGAATTCGATAGGAATAGTGAATGCATAGTGTGGTTGGTATAAGAAATCATGTGAATATCACAGAACAAGCATGGAGAGAAAGATAAGAGACAGTGCTCTCCTGAAGAGAAAGCATCAAAAGACTTGCAAACCTCACATAAGCTTGAAAGAAACTTAGTACTGATAACCAGCCAAGTTGAACTGTTCCTCAAGTTGCTGTACACAACAAAACAGCCCATTCAACTGACCGACCCCACGATTACGCCATAACCCCATATTTATAAAAATGCCGCTCAAATCACGGTAGCTAAGCCGAACTAGTGACCAGATACCGTCGGTTTAACACTTGGGATCTGGACCCCAACAACCGCAAAAGCTCCCCCTCCCGCTAACTAGCGAGCCAACGAGAGATTCCGGATTGCCATCAGGGGTCTGTCGTCAACAAAAAAAAGAGGGAAGAAGGGATGTTCTGGAACTAGAAGGACTACAGTACGGTTAACGGGCCGAGAGCTGAGAGAGACTCACGGACTGGTTCGTAGTATGGGTGAGAGAAATAAAGATTGGCATTATAGTGGTTCTGCATTTAACGGCCAAGTCTCTCTTATGAGAGCAAAGAAGTATATGGTTCTTCTCAACTATTGCTCCGCTCGTCCTTCGTCCTCAATGATCACCATCATTCCCATGCAGTGGAACCCTGTTTAGCCGCGGTTTACAACGGATTACAATGGCAACGTACATTACATGCATCACCCCCGAGAAGCCGAAGATCACCGCGTACAAGGATTTCATAACAGATGTGAAACTCAGTTGAATAGCTAGATACAGCCGGAGACTGGCCGAGGATCGACTGGCTTTTGGGTGTGGGGGACCTACCTACCCTTGTGAGGTGAGGCGTAGCTAAGCTGTAGAGCTCTCGCCAACAAAAAAAGAACTGGTTCGTAATAGGTACTGTAAAGTTTATGTATGGTCTGTTGATGTTGGAGCTGGTGTCCGAAATATCTCGTCTTGGTTTAGTGTCTCTTTTGAAGCTGCAGCTCACTCACAACACATCTCTCTCCCTCCTCCTCGATCCAATTTCACGCATATCTTTTCTCTCATCTCACATATTCTCTCTCTTTATCTATTTCTACTTACCTTTTCTCTTTTCGCCATGAAGCCTTGTGCGTCTCTCCGCTTGAGGGCTCTTCGACAGGTCGCACCCAGTACCCGTCTGTCCCTCCCCGCTTCGGCGAGATGGCAGCATTCCCGGGCCATGTCGACCGTTGTCGATTATCATCCTCGGACATCGCAGCCGCCCCCTCCCCCGGCTGGAGCTAATGAAGCTGTTGAGAAGCAGAGGGCTGACAAGAGGAATCAGATTCTGAGGGAAGCTGTCACGTCGACTCAGGTTCGACATGATTGGACCAAGGATGAGATTGCTGCCATTTATTATCAACCTGTCCTTGAGCTGGCATACCAAGCTGTAAGTGTCTTTTTCTTGAGCCTTTGCCATTATGATACTGTTGTCTCTTAAGGCCGCGGTACTGATGCAAGATCCCAATCACTCGATGGTGGAATCATACATCATATATCACCATAACTAACACATCACTACTAGAGCACCGTCCACCGTAGATGGCACAACCCCTCCGAAGTGCAACTCTGCACCCTGATGAACATCAAAACAGGCGGTTGCACCGAAGACTGCTCCTACTGCGCTCAATCTACACGATACCAAGAAGGCACCGGAGTCCCAGCTAAGCGAGTTGAAAGCGTCGAAAGCGTCCTCGCAGCGGCGCGAATCGCCAAAGAAAAGGGAAGCACTCGCTTCTGCATGGGCGCCGCGTGGAGGGACATGCGCGGCCGCAAGAACAGCCTCAAGAACATCAAGGCCATGGTCGAGGGCGTCAAGGGCATGGGCATGGAGGTCTGCGTAACGCTGGGCATGATCGACGCGGAGCAGGCCAAGGAGCTCAAGGCGGCAGGACTCACGGCGTACAACCACAATGTTGATACTAGCCGAGAGTTTTACCCCAACGTCATCACGACGCGCAGCTACGACGAACGATTGCAGACGCTGAGCCATGTCCGCGATGCTGGAATTAATGTCTGCTCTGGTGGAATTCTGGGTCTTGGTGAGAGCAGCGAGGATCGTGTTGGTTTGCTCCATACCGTCTCGACGCTTCCAAGCCACCCGGAGAGCTTCCCTGTGAATGCCCTGGTTCCTATCAAGGGTACACCACTTGGTGACAGACCGATGGTGGAGTTTACGAGCATGCTGCGCACCATCGCGACGGCGCGCATCATCATGCCGTCGACCATCATCCGCATCGCAGCGGGTCGCAAGACCATGTCAGAGGAGAAGCAAGCGCTGTGCTTCATGGCAGGTGCCAACGCCATCTTTACGGGCGAGAAGATGCTCACGACCGAGTGTAACGGCTGGGATGAGGATGCGGCCATGTTTGGTCGATGGGGTCTTGAGCCCATGAAGAGCTTTGACAAGTCGCCTCAGCCGGCACCCGAGACGAGGGTTCTGTAGACCTGGTTATGATTGTGTAGATGAATTATAAATTGAAATTGTAATCCCGGTATCAAATGTTCATGTCGATCATGTTGGAGAACTTGTTCTCCGGCTGTGGTTCCCGGAGACCGGCAACGTCCCGGGTCGGTCATGAGTGTGTGTGTAAAAAAGAGCAAGGGTTTTTGACGTCTGAAGCAACATCACGTTGGTAGAAGGGATAATAAGTGAAGATGATAGATAGGATGTGGTGGAGCTAAGTAGAGAGTCGGGTCGCTTGGCACAGCGCGTGACTCGCAGAAATATTTGAGCGTAGGGTCAATCTCGTGACGATCTGGCACGGGAGGATAGATATGATGAGACATGAGTTTAAAATGCATGCGTGATGATTCTGCTAATTCAGTAGTTTTGTACTAATATTAGCTGATACTCAATCACCTCATTGTTAAGCTTTCGGGCCGCAACAGTACCTTTGTCGTTGATTGAGAAGTTGTTGTTTCTGTACCGTCCAAGCGTTGACAAACTGGTTACACATTTACAGGCATAGACAGGTAGGTACAAGGCACAGGCACAAACACAAACACAAGCACTGCACAGACTTGACAATCAACAGTCTTGTGGCATCACAACATGATGGGCAGTTTTAGGGAGCCTCTGTTATTTTAGTAGTGTTGGTTAGTATTATTATGCATACAAAAACTACACATTATTCAGCGCCTGACCGCTCACTCTACTCTTATTATTATTCTCACTTTTACTCCTCTACTTACACCCTCAACTTGGACCCCAGGCGCATTAGGTCCCGGCCTCAGAATCAACAAGAGCCTATCAAATGCTTCCGCTCCAGGCTGTAGCCTCCCGAAGGGGACCTGGGACTGGTCCCTGACTTGTCCTGGGCCTTTTTCCCTGCCGCCGCCTAAGCCCAAGCCCATAGGTGTGCACCTACTGCACGCCCCTCCCTCCACATCCTTTACACACTCCATCTCTTTCCTTCCCTGACCTTCTTGTCCGTCCTTGTCTCTTGCTCCCGATGGATTCTTGTCCAATGCATTTTCATTTCGTTTCAATGCGTGCATACCATACCATACCTTAGTTTAGTCTTGTCTTGTCTTGTCTTGTGCTTTACATATAACTTGCTGTCCCTCTCCCTTGTCCCACGAACCAACTCTCTCTTTCCCCTCTTTTCCCTTGCTCTTTGCCAAAATCTTACGCTTAAACTCGTCCGCTAAACTAAACATTCAGGCACGCATCGAAAGATCGTCCTACAAAAAAAAAGAAAAAAAAAGCCAACTCGGCTTTGCCGTCCCTGCCTAAAAAGTCGTATCGTGCTTTCACCCCCGCCGAGAACGCCCGAACAAGCAAATTCCTAAAAGGCCGACCAATCTCGATTTTCAAAATCAAAGTCACCACTTCTTCAGCCTGCCAGGTCACCTACTGCCACGCATTCTAACTTTTGGCGACGTCTCCTCTCGTCTACTCGAAACAACTCACACTATATCCATCGCCGATTGCGACGCCAAGGGATTTTCTTCTGCTATCTTCTCTTGACCGACAACAGTTTTCACGACGACAAAAACCCGAGAATCATTTTCTTGTTCACGACTACAAACTCTCTTTTCATCTACACGTCCGACATCGGCATCGCTTCCACCATCATCATGAAAGGGCAAACCGTCGACCAGCTCGTCTACGAGTGCATGTTTCCTCGTCCCAAGAGCAATGATCCACAAAACTTCCACATGCTCCTACAGCGTAACTTGATTCCAGAGGTTCGTCAGGAAACACACGCTTTTTACGGCCACCTCGACACCCAGGAAGCGAAATACCCTGGCCTCGACTACACCCACAAAACTCATCGTATTCGTCTTTCTCGTTGGCCATGGCACCGACGCCTCTTTCGCGCATTTGACAATATTCAACTTACTGCCTCCGAAATCGCGGGCTTGACCAAGTGGGAGGGAACAAAATGGGCCAAGGAAAAGTACGAGAAGGAGCAAGGTTACGTTATTCATGACACCACCGCCGATGGCTTCCCCGACTGGACCGATATCCAACATTTACCTCGCGCCTCCCGCAGCCATTCCGCCGAGGTTGGCTACATGGGGCTTGATGATCTGGACAACGACATGGAAGTCGAGAGCGAGGACGAGCTGGACAGCGTGGGTGTTGAATTAAACGAGCGTCTCAGAGACGGAGTTGCAAGACGCGAGGCTGGTGACACTTCAGCCGTCCTCGACGAGGAATGGGAACAGTGGCTCAAGAACGCCATCGAATCAGGCGAGATCAGCTTTCTGAACGACCATGTCTTCCACGCGAGTGACACAGTTCCTGCTGCGCTCTTCCCCCCAGGCTTGCTCAGCACAGCGCGAGCCGGCCAATGGGACGAGATCCCAGAGTCTCTTCACCGCATACTCCGCCGCACTCTACAATCCGAGGACCCCAACCGCCCCCAACAAATACCGACGAGCATACGCTCTCAAACTTCCGCACTGCACCACCGATACTTGATGGATTCCCGCCAGGGGAGCAGCTCATGGACCCGCCGCACCTTTTCAGATCTCCGCCTGCCGGTCGGCGATTCTGGTCCAGGGCGCACAGAAACCTCGAATGCTTGAACTTGACACTGACGGGAACGACAAATAAAAGCATTTTATTCTGCAAGAAATTATACCCTTTTTGCTTTACCTTTTACCAGGAACATTTTCGACGAAACCATTGAGCACGCCTCATCACACGACGGAGCACGGAACCCGCAACCTCACTACGCACGATCACTGTTTCATCCATGTCTCTCGAGAAGTACCAGGGTACTAGGCTACGGCCAGTGACGAACAACCACGTGAAGCGTAAAATACGACATTTTTCTTATTGTATTTCTTTTTTGTTTCAACATCCACAGCGTGGACGGTGTTAAAGGCGTCATGGGTTTTCATGACACAAGTAACGGACAAGGTAAATATCTGGTTGAATTTGTGGGACACGAATTCTTGGGCAAGGCATAGTTGATAGACTGTCTGTAGATCAGAGCGCTTCTGTTTGGTCTGACTCATCCTTATCAGTATTGGATAAAGCAAGTACTATGTAGGCATAGAGGTGTCTTTTCATGGGTACTTTTGCCTGGGTGTTTGTGCTGGTCACAATTTTAACTATACAGGCTTTTGTTTATAGATAGCCAGCAATTGATGCCTGCTTTTGAAGTATGCGAGTGTGCTATTGTGGCGTGGCATGACACTGGTCTTTAAGCAAGCGGAGGGGATGCATTGACAAGTCATCGTTGGCAACCACCACGTATTATGCGTACACGTTGACTACTGGAGCCTGGTTCCGAGAGTGACCTGATGATAAGACATTTCAAAGAATATACGCTTTTAACATCATCAAATACCAACACATAAATGCCCAGCCAAACCAATGGTGAATACACTCAATATACGCCATCGCCATCGCCATCACCAAACCCAACATCTCATACACCTCACCACCACTCCTTTCTCAACCAAGACCTATCACAGCACCCCACATGCGGCTCAACCCATCATGTGATATCCCGCAAAGCGGACCATTAAACAAGTGAATTCTACAAATAACCTTAATCAAAATGGAGAACGACACTTTCTATATCGTGAGATGCAAAAAAAGAAGGGCCTGACCGGGGATTGAACCCGGGACCTCTCGCAAACTTTAGTTCTCATATAGCGAACTGAGATGTCACTCCCGAAGCAAGAATCATACCGCTAGACCATCAGGCCAGGAATTAGATCCTAGTTGTTGTTAGTTCGGGATGTGAAATTTAGATATATATAGGAAGTAGATGACATAGGAAGGGAGGGAGTTTCTTGGATAGCTTGAGGCTGTTGACATACATCGAGGCTTTATTTAATTGCCATGGATGCCTGGGCATGATCTTTATCTGATTTACTCGAGGATGCCTCAATGACTTGATGATGGTTGTACGGATTGGCTGAACGACACTAGGAAGTAAGCTGACCAAACCTTTTGTACTTTGACGAGGCAACACTTTAACAATATTAATTCGTCCATCACTCTCGTTCACGCTTGGAGCACAATTGTAAAAAGTATGGTATTCATCAAATAGCTATCAACATCCAGAACGCCTCGCTTTATATCATGCCGATCCGCTTGTCGACCCATGCATACCACTAAAAATACAGACCAACAGCTACCTCACAGCACTTGCTGGAGCACCTGTCGCAACTGAAGCACCGCCAACACTTCCACCACTTAGGCCACCTTCTGCAACAACTCCTCCAGATCTTCGAAGTGTAATTCGAATCCGATTCCCCGCTTTTGGTTTTTTGACTGGATGAGATCTCTATTTCTCAGGCTCCAGGTGAGACCACTCGGGAATGGCTTTGATCTGCTGCCACATAAACTTTTCAAGCTTGTTGGCCGACTTTGCATACGGTGTACTCTCGTTATTGTACTTTCGGCAGTTGTCGAACACCAATTTGGCATCTCTGATAAAATCCTCGGGCGTAAGGTATTGGTCTGCCTCGAGCTTGCTCTCCATAGTACTCAAATCCATGGGTTCCTTGATCACATCGTAATAATCGGCCACGTCGTCACGGTTTACTGGCACCAAGAATGGCCAGGCTGAGTTGTGGTTCTGAAGGTCGTTCAGCAGATGAAGAAGCTGGTTGTAGTTGGGTCCATGGCGAGGTTGGCGGGCCAGTTCGTCCATATCAGGTGACCATCCTGATGCTCGAATAGCTGGGATGTCAAGAGGGTTGATTTCTGTAATTCCATTCTTCCACTCCTTCGGAGGAGCATGGATGTTGTGGGATTTGGAGTACGCCCGAATCTTAGCTTGGACACATTCTTTCTGCTTAAGGAGCATGCGACCCATCTCGAGATAGCGGATCCGTGGCAGCATAGAACACTGCATAATGGTACCACCTTCGTAATCCTTGATGTAGCCCATCCAGACCTTCTTGTCGAGCGTAATCTCTTTGGTGAAGCCCTGCTTCTTGAAGTAGCCAATCGCATAGTTGTCGGCATACGTCAAGAAATGCATCACGTCGCTTGTCGCCTTGACATAGTCCTTCAAGTGGGACATGAGATGGGCACCGTATCCCTTGACTTGCTGATCAGAGCTAATGGCACAGAAGACAATCTCGGCGAAACGGCGTCCTTTAAACGGGCGATATGTGATTCCCCCAACAACTTCGAGGGGCTTTTTGACGATGGCGATGGACAAGTGAGTTCGGTCGTAGACAAGTCGCGCGATATAATCCTTAGGCATTTTCGGGAGTTGTTTTTGAAAGATACATTTAAGGCCGGTCAGGATGATGAGTGCTTCGCGTTCATTATCGTTGTTGACGACTCGGAACTCGATTTCACCATTGCGCTCTTCGATAACAGCAGGCTGGGTTACGGTCAGTATAAATGCGCAAACCTAAAACTTTGGAGTCGCTACCTTTTCAGGGAAAGGGATTCGTTTAATTTCTGGTTTCTTTTCCGGTGGCTCGGCGGAATCATCTTGCTTAATGCGCTTCGATGGTGTAGGAGACGAAGGCTCCTCTTCGGCTTTGCGCTTGCCGTCTGTTTGGCCGTATGTTAGTAATTTGACTCTTGCCGCGGTCGCATAGTGTGTAGGACTTACTTTCGTCTGACATGATTGGTGCGGGCTCAACCCAGGTTGTTGGGACTCGATATTATTCAGGGAGAAGTTGGATATGATGGGATGCAGCATCATGATAGCGGAGTGAAGCGCGTCGAGATCGTCCGTGCGCTGCTTATGTCATTCAATATGGGTCCTAAGCTGAGGGAAGGAAGGACAGGGGCACCCGCACGCACTAAACCTAATTAGTCTATGGCCACGATGCGCCATCGTAAGCTCATGAAGCTTCCCCAGAGCATCTTCTGTCTACAGCACAGAAGCTACATAAAGTTGACAGCTTGCAAGCAATTCTTCCCCGCGTTACACTCAATTCTTGCTGCAAAACTCCAGAGTACTACCAACTACCAAAATTCACCTCTTTTCCAACAAAGCCTATGGATTCTTCGCTGCATGAGGTCTGGCAAGCTGCTGCTGGCAGTCCCTTCTTCCCTACCGTGGACAAGGACACTCAGTTCACGCTCGCCTTTGCCTTGCTCCTCGTTGGTTTCTTCCTCACTGGCGTCTTTGCTCTCAGTATGTGCCATTCGTTTTTCGTTAATTTCTGCCTGCTGACCATTTTTAGACCGCACTTTGATCAACGTCCCCCTACTGGGCATTCCGGCTTCTCTCACACTTGCGTACGTTTCCTCCAACATCAATTGTCGCCTCAAAATACTGACTTCAGCAGGTTCGGAGTCGTCTATATGTTCTGTGCGGTCGGAGTCTACATCTAAGATACCCAAAAGTTCTCGTTTCGGTCGATTTCGTGTAAAATAGTTGGAGCAATCAAGAGAAGACGCTACTTGGCGCGCCAATTGCCTTTCTGCCAGTTTTTGAACCTTTCATTCACGCACCTTTCCCAAACAACCACATCCGCAACTTCGATATGTCTACAGAAGCCCAACCCATCTTCCGCGCGGTTGCGACTTCCACCAGGCCGCTGTATCAACTTTTGAGATGCATAAACTTTGCACCCCGAGTTCATGTTCAAATTACAGAGGAAGGTGTTCGTTTTGCTTCTGACCATGCGCGGGTGATGCAGGGTGAGTTCTGTGACAATATCAAAGTGACCAAGACTGATAGATAGTAGGTGTTGCGTTTCTCGATAAATCTCTCTTTTCGTCATATACCGTCAATTTACCTCCTCAGGATGGCGACGACGCGCCCGAGCTTCCTAACTTCCAGCTTTCCTTGTCATCAGTCCTTGAAGTGCTACAGATCTTTGGGGCTGTGGATGTAGCCACTCGCGCTCACAAAGCAGAGCAAGACCCTTATCGCAGCAATCTCCGGAACTACCGCCCAGATGCTTTCAGCAACCAAACCCTCGGCATTTCCGGTACTTGCACTCTTCTGTACGCTGAAGAAGGAGACCCATTTAAGATCACTATCGAGGAATCTGGCGTGAAGACGACTGCATCTTTGACAACCTATTTACCAGAAATACCCGATGATATTCCTTTCGACCGCACTGATCTCACCTTTAAAATCATTATGCAATCTCGAACACTGCTGGATTCGCTTGCCGAAATTTCTCCAACAGCTCCTTTGAAGTTGACAATCACAGCCACCAAAACCTCGCCTTTCTTATCGCTCGCTGGTGCAGGAGATCTGGGGAGTTCAGGGGTAGATTTTGCACGTGGCAGGGACCTTCTCGAGACTTTTACCATCCAAGATCGTTGGTCGCAGGCGTACAAATTTGACTTTATCAAGAATTCAACAGAAGCGATGCGAATCGCCAACAAGGTCAGCTTACGAGGAGACTCACAGGGAGTTTTGAGCCTGCAGTTCATGGTGGATATCGAGGGTGGCAAGCGAAGCTTTCTTGACTTTCGGTTCGTGCCTTTCCTCCAGGAAGATGGCGAGGATGATGACACAGATGGTGCTGAGTAGAATATCGTGGATTATTGACCACAAAACTACGGTAATCTAGTAATGAACGGCCCTTGTTTAACCTCTGCGTGTCTTTCATACTTTCCAGATCAGTAGTTAACTGGTCTTGGCAAGCTTAACTGCTGGTTTCGTGGTGAAACCCTGTCGTAGACTGTTCTGGTCCGGTTCTCCCTTGATCTACTAACGGAATGCAAACCCTTAGAATCTGGAACACCCTACATAGAAGCCATCGCGATCGGAATGGTGGACCCAGCCTTTTCGCATCACTGCATCCAGCAGTAAGTCGAGCCAACTGAACAGATTGAAAAGGGGCCTGTTCCCGCCTGTTATCATTTGATCATATCCTCCAGACATTAAATTTTCTAATAATCCGCACGACCTGCTGAGCAGAGTGACTGTCAATTCTTCATCATGAATCAATTTCGAGAGATCAATATTATCATATCACCAAGAACAAACACGACTGGCACTGTTATTGCAAAGAAGAACAGAAAGTCTGCCTGGTCTGGTTGTATCTTCAGCCCTATCAAGACTTGGGCGACAAACATGTTCGGAAACAAGCCTATATATATCGACATGGACGACGAGTCGGAGCCGTTGCTTGATGAGAAGAGAAGACCGAGGACTACACGAACGGTATCGATTTTTGTGCGCAGAGCCGCATCCCGAACGATTAGGAAATACAGCCGTCTCCCATGAATCACCAACACTCAGTCAGAGAACGTGGACCATCGGCTTCTTCGACAGCGGAATCGATAATTGAGAAGATATACGAGGAAATGAAGCACACGGCAGGTCTGTTTGATGCTATGTGGGTTTGGTCATGACATGAATTACGAACAAGAGTATATAAAAGGAATATAAATGGATGACGGGATCACGGTACAGATGCCCCTTTTGATGTTGTATGCACAATATTTCTATTTACGCATGCCCACTAGATGTTTTTGGTTACCGATTCATGCATAATCGAAAAGGCGTTTTCTATTACTATTTCAATTGACATGAGCTCTTTTGCTTTCTATGATGTCAGTTTTTACCACCTACGTCGTATAAGTAACCCAGAAGTATTCGCGTAGCGAGGTCCTGAAAAGCGCACGCTTGCTAGAGACTACATATTCTTGAGACAGCTTTTAACTTGGAGTGAAACAACATCGGCATTTCTCAGCGTGCGAGTAGAAAGAGGACTCTCCTGCAAACGCTTTCTATTCAGTAAAACAGATGGAATTTGCTGCGTTTAGCTAAAGGTACTCCCTCCTGCAGACCAAATTTCCATGGGACAAGAGACTTCTTATAAGAAGCTATCTACAAGAGTAGAACTATCAGGTTCTTAACTTGATTGACGCATTTAATGGCTTCAAAAACTTTCACCTAAAAGCCTGGAAGGTTTTGTCAACCATGAATATCGAGTGTTTTATGTACGAGTGCCTCACCCTCATTAAGAGTGAAGGAACAATGCAATAAATATAACTCGATAACCTGGCTAGCTAAGGCCGTGATAAGCCAGCATTCGAGCCAGATGCGGTAAATGTTTCTCCTTTAGCTACCAATGATCTTCTTTCTCTTCTGCCTCATGATTGATAAGGATTACTATTGTAAGTCGCGGCATTCATATCATATTAGGCACGCAAAACATTATGAGGGCCCAAGAGGGAACTCAAGATAAATACCTACTTTAGCCATATTTTTGTAGCATCATTTCTACTACCCGAACGTTTTCTTGCCAGTATCTCTCTGCTTCTGGCGCGGAGAGGTTGTCAGGCCGCCACTCAGGCTTCAGGAACAGCCCAAACTTCATCCACTCCAGGAAAACCTGCGCAGGTTCACTCTCGTAAACCAGCTTCCACTTGGGAATAGTACCCCAGAAAGCTTGGCGGAGTTCATCTGAGCGATCGTATTCTTGACCAAACCCGTTTAGAGCGTCTTTGCGGAAGAACATCTCCAGGATGCAGTAGAGCGACCCAAATGGTGCAGAGGCGATGAACTCCCAGTCGATGATGGCCTTGATTTCGGTGCTGTCTTGACTAGATACGATGATGTTGTGAGGACCCATGTCAGAATGCGTCAGGACCACCGGCGTTTGCTCCACGATGTGCGGGATGTTGTGCAAGCTGTTGGAGACAAAGTTTTGGATGCGCGTAAGATACAATGTCTTGTACTCATTAATACCTTGCTGCTTCTCGAGAGCAACTAGTGATGCGTTGATATAAGCACGGAGGTATTCTCGTACGGAGGAGAATGGCCCGCCGAGACTGTAGTGCCGATCGGGGTCAATCCTGACATTGAGCTCGCCGTTGACCAAATCGGCAACCACTTCTCCGATCAGTCGTGGTTCTGAGAGCGGAATGTCCCAGCAGGCTTGAAAAGCGCGGGCGACTTTCGGAAGAAGGCTGATCTTTTGCTCGTGGGACAAGTTGGGGTATACCGAAGAGCACATGACGCCCGGTATTAGTTGGGTTATCTGCCTCCCCATGCCAGTTTTTTCTTGTCGTTGTTTCTCGTGAGGAATAGGGTACACAGGAGGTACTGGCAGGAGTGTATGGCCAACAGTTCTAACGATATAGGACATCAAGGAGTCCATTGATGCGACATTCCCATGATGACGTAACTGAACGATATAAATTGAATCGACGCTCTCATGGACTGTCACCTTGTACGAGATGCTGAGGGCACCATCTGTGAATCTCTCCCACGATGACAAGTGCTGACCAGTGGCAGATTGGATGGCTTCGGAAAGGTCTTGTTCTGAAAGAACAATAGGGATTGGGGGAGATATTTCCTTTGATCGTCTATCGATCTTGATCAAGTATCGGTCAATGGGCACAGGCGGTCCTTCGATCTCCTCCAAAGCAGCGGACCAAGTGAAATAGTCTGGGGTTGTGCCCATCAGTGCGTAGCCGACACCTTTACCTGCTGGAGAGCCCAGGACACCAGAAAATGCAAAGGATACTATGGCAGCTGCGGCCTCATCTTGTGTGAGGAGGTTTGTTGCCATAGTTATGTACGAATATTCGAAGTTGCGAGAAGCAGTTTAGACAATGGTACGAGAAAATATGAAGCTTTCATAACAAAGAGCAATAGGCTTCGAGGTGACAACCATTGAAAGAATGGTACTATCACGTAAGCAATAGTGATTTGATGTGCCACGAGAAATATACTGGCAAACACGTCTGATTCAAAGTTTCAACTCGATGATGTTTAACAGCCTCTGAAGAAGTGGAAATATACGTGATAGGATGGTGAGAAATGTTCACCTTCGTGACTACCCGCCCACTGGCCCTGGCTTGGACTCACCAACATATCAATCAGTATAGAGAAGGCTCGCTCTCTCCTACGTTAAACTTTCTACTACGTAGAAAATGAGTTACTCCATATGTACAGCGCAATCTTGCTCCGGGTTCCTGCATACACTGGCGTAAGCGGCAGAGTTGTATCTTCTGGCTTCTCTCGAGTTACTCATTAGATTTAGCAGCAGATCGGAGTCTAGTCTAGATCGACCGATCAATTAAGCTCAAGTGACATATCGGACACACTAAGTAATTTACAGCAGGTACTACGAACAGAGGTGGTTATCTCCGAGGTGAGACCCTAGGCTGCATATGAATATCTGCATCGCAGCCTCCGGACATCGGAACTCTGCATTATGGACTCAAGAGCGAGCCCTGAGCCGAGCGCATATATCGGCGCTTGTAAATGGATGCATGTCTTGGCAATGGACTGTATTTACAAGCCTTTGTATTGTTGATGATTGGATGGGGATGGGGAAGAGAATCTCCCGTGTACACTGACAAGTACTCAGGCGGTGGGCGATGCGGCTTCTTGCATATATAGTAAAGAATTGACCATATGATCGCCTCAAAATGAAACAGGTTCTGTTGGGATAGCGGTAAGGATCGGTGATGGCAATACCTCTTGTCCAATAAATCGGCAGAAATAGAGCAAGATTTGACGGTGTTGACTGACAGCTGACGGGCATGAGCGAGTGGCGCATATGTCCGTACTAAGGCAGGTACGTAGATAGGTACCTGTGGGAGTCCTTCCTGCCTACAATTCAAAGTCTATTCTTTCCTCCTGCATACCAAGGTACCAAGGCGCCAAGGCATCAACGGGTACCAACACCAACATGTAGAGGGCATGTCATGTCGTACGGGCCTTTCTGTCGGGTTCACTTGACTTAATTACTGGGCCATGAATTGAATCGAGAGCCAGCTCTTGCTATTCAGTGGTTGATGAGTTGTTGCACAAACTGGGTACGATGACCGGGCCTCGACATTTGATATAAGACATCTTGTTTCTTGCAGGCCTGAATCGAGAGCCCCGAACAACCTCAGCCACTTTCAATCAATAACCAATCAGCACAATTCAGGCAGACGGAAGTTGGCTTGCTTTCAGCATGTCACTCCACAACACCATGTTCATGATGGATTCAACAACCCAAGGACCATCATACGAGTTCCTGAGGAATGATTTCCCCGAGTTCATCCCACCGTCTTCGTTATTGAATATATATTACTGAGACAATCCCGCAATGTTTTACTATTTACTTGTTTGCAGACTAAAAACGCTTCTTGATGCCGCATTCGGGTCCGTTGAACTTTGGGTCTATCTAACAAAGCCTCTAATCCGGCCATCAGGAATGACAGTGTTTCCACTCCAAAGAGAGCATATACTTGACGCATTTTCTCGATAAACTCTCTTTTCAACGCAACGCACTTTGTTTTTCGTTTATTATTCCAGAGTTATGTGAAACGGTTTCTCGAATTCTTTTCGTTTTATTTGTTGTATCGTCATTGCCAGGCCTTCTGCTGGCCAGTCAACATGCCGGGCTTAATACGGCGACTTATAACTCCTCAACGGTCACAACAAAAGACTCGACAGCAGCCGCAACAAAATCAGAATCAGAATCAGAATCAGAATCAGAATCGCAATGGCGGCGATCTTAGTGACTCGTGCGAGGACTTGAGTTCTTGCTGTGCCAAGAAGTCTACACAAAGGAGGACCAACACTACAAAGTCACGTCTTCCTGTGCCAAAGAAAAGCTCGGCCATACCAACTCCAGTTACTATTCAAAGGGTGCCCGAGATCCATCGTGTTGCTAATCCAGTCCCTGTCCCTGCTCTGCCAACTCCTCGTTTAAGAGCTCCATCCGTCAGCTCTTCTCGCTTTGAAGGACGAAATGCAGCCCTTGAGGCCCTCACAGGCAGTCATGCCACCAACAGAGGGCCGGCATATGTTTTTTGTCCGGTTGAGCACGGGCAATCCCACCCACATTCCTCCCAATCTTCGCGGTACCTGCGCCCCCCTCGTTCTAGGAATGACAACTATGGTTCTGTCAATGACAGTAGCTCACACCATGAGAGGGTCTCGCCCGAGGCTTCGATTCTTTCTTTGTCGGACCATGGCGCTGACGTTTACGAGGCCGAGCCAACCAGCTGGCAGCCTGACCAGCCTGTGTACGACGGTCAAAGCCTTGGCTCGTCATCAGACAGCGTTGACCGTCTATTTCGTGAGACTGATGAGGCATTCAAAGCATTAGGCTCTGCACTTAGAGAGACCCAGCGTGCATCGCAATTGTCAAATCTACCTCCACCACCATCACCACCTGGAATACCTACACAACACAAACATTCCAAATCCATGCCTCTACCAGCAGGCTTTCAAAAACATTCGAGATGGAGAGGCGAGGAATCGTCCTCCATTTCCTCCCACCGGTCATCCCCAGACAGGCGGATATCGGTGGTCAAGAAACCTCAAAGAAAGAAGCAGAGTTTTGTTGGACAATCCTTTTCCAAGGCGGCGACCCTCACTCCACGATGGACCTTGTCAGAGAATATGACGGATATTCTAACGGGTCAGCGTTTCAGGCGCATCGAGGCTGATGAGATGCTGACACCCGATCGCATCGAGGCGTTGCGAAGGAAACGAGAAGCGGCGCAACAACTAGACGACGAACGTGCCGAGGAACGTGCCAGAGAGCGGCACTCAATTGAATCGATCCGGAGTGACGCTTCAGACAACTCCGAGACAGATGTCGAGCCATTTCATCTCGACGAATTGGCATCTCGGATAAGAGCGAGACAGGCTACAGAAAACACGGCTGTTCCGGTCGAACCAATACTCGTGACCCCCGAGCTGACACCTGATCTGGATTCCTTTCCTCTGGATATCTTGAAAAACAAGCCTGTGGTGGAAGACAGCGAATCTATTCGAAGTGTCCATGATAATAGCGACGCTTCACCAGACACCTCGCCTCAACTTCCAGTCAAAAACCCGGCGCGAGCCGGCACAGAAACTATTGACTTACTACCATCAATACCGGAGGTTTTGGGAGATGTGGCAGCCAAGTTGAAACCTAAGTCGCCGAGTGATGAACCAGCCGCTGACCCTCCGAAGCCGGCCATTGAGGAGACAGACGAATACTATTACTTGAAGAGCACACCTTATACACTCACAAAACCCTCTTTCCGTCATGGGCCCATCACCTTGGCCAAGGCTGAAGTGGAAAAAGGAATAAAAAAGATGGACGATACACTGGACTGGACAGCATTCCAGATGGCGATTTTAGGAGGAGCCGGAGATTTATTCCAAGATATGTCCGTCGACGAGGACACCAAACAGGTGGAAGAAATAACGTCATGGTTCGACACATTCGGTTTTGAGACATATGGGGTGCTGGTACCTGGAGACGTGCCTGAGCCCGAGCCAGAAGCTGAGCCAGCCCATGTGCATGCGCAAGCGACACCATCGCTACGGTCTTCATCCCATAGCACTTTCTCGTCAACGCCTTCCACCATCGACACAGAAGTTGACCTTCCGATCCCGGTGGGTGCTGAGTTTCCCTCCGGGTTCTGGAACGCCCCGGCGCCCGGTCAGGATCTGGACAAAGCTAAGTTTTTCAACAGTACAGGGCTAAAACGATGGGTTGGCGAGGGACGCCCCAAGCGCCCGACTTCACACAGCGAGGACGAGGAAAGCCTACCACCGAGCCCGATGATGCCTCTCGTGGTTCATATGAGCGTTGGCGAAGCCGATATTCCGGATACGGTGCCGATGGGTTATAACCTTCATCACGACCTGGGTGACTTTTTGAAATGGGAGGCGGAGAATGTGTATGCCTCTGGGTTTAGCAAGTCGCCTTGAAGGTGAATTGCGGTTGGTTCTTTTGTTTTGGCTGATTGATACCTATGGTCTTATGAGTTGGGATACTGATATCTCCTTCATGACATTTCATTTTTGACACTTCGTACTTTATACCTAGGCATTTGGAGCGCCTGCAGCATTTACCTACCAAACTAATATAGAACGATAGCAACGTTGATACGAAGTATCACGCATAGATGAATTAAAAGAATAGATGTTTGATATTGAATGTTGTTGGTGTTGACAGTGATAACTCACGTTAGAAGTCAAGTAAGGTTTCTTGGCAGGGGATACATCGCTAAACCAATCAACATGACCACTAAATCATGCTTAACTCCACCACATGTTTACATCTCACTTGTAGCACATTTCAACATCATTTACAACACAAGAGACGAAAGAAACAGACAAAGCAAGACTTTTCACATATCACCAAATCCTAACCACCTTGAACTCTCGTCACCTCATCCTAAAAAACCCGCGCAGTATTTCTTACACCAAAACTTTTGTCATCACAACAAAAGCTCTTTGTCCACCCTCAAGCCCCAAAGCACTCAATCACATACCAAAGAAACAGAAACAAAATGCTCAGACGTCCCGCAACAACACTGCACATCACCTCAGAAGACGTCGCGTCCTACGAAGACCGACGCGCCCGCGAGGCCCTTGTCGCAGCGCAGCAGGCCCGAAGAGCTGCGGCTGTGGCGGCTGCTCAGCAGAGCCAGGCGGATATGGAGGGCGTGCATCAGGCGCTGCAGGAGAGGGAGAGGGATGATGATTTGAGGAGGGCTAGGGAGGACAGGATGGGTGTTTCGAGGAGACGGTGAGGGAGCTGAGGCGAGGGCATTGGGACGATGAGAAATGGGAAATGGGAAATAGGAGACTGCAGACTTTGAGGCCATGGTCACTGTGTTGATATGCTTTGTCGGAATTATTACTTTTATTCTTTTTGATACATATAAAAACCTGCTCTGTGTGAGCATCAACAATCCAGCTATCAAGCACGGCTTTTCCCCAAGAGAAATAAATCCTCCCCTGTCGACGTAATATACTGTAAGACTACTATATACAATAGCACATCGCTACGCATGCTTCCTTCAGCGGATATAGTATAGTCTATCCCTTCCATGCAAGATATGCAAAAAACAACAGCACCATCCAAACCACACGCCACGCCGTGGTCCATAACTCTCGACCAACCACCCCAAGAGCTTTCTTACCACCGATACGTTTATCCTGAACGCCTGTGGTATAAAGATTGTCGTCGAGGTGGATACGCGGCCCGCCTGCAGACCCCCAGCCCCAGCGCTTATCGTTTCGTCCGCCGCGCCGAGCCTGCCATCGGCCTGATGTCTGAACGGGGGATGCGCTCCTCCCGTGGCGCGGTGCTGCGCGCGAGGGGAAATGGTGTGCTGAAGTGCCGGAGGATGTCGTATTGCGGTAGGTTGAAGCTTCGGGAGGGTCCATCTTGTCCTTGTATACGGGTAGAACACTGGAAGATGAATGTTTCTCGGGTTCGAGGGCGAAAGGGGTGAGTGAGAGTGCGGGAACAAGTGCTGCGCGGACGACTAGAAGGACGAGAGTTGCCACGCCGAAAACTATATACTCCATATACGTGTGGATTTGGTTAGGCAAAAGACACATGTGCGTCTGAATCGTCTGCTCTGGTGATCCAGGTAGTGGTTTACCCTTGGAATCAACAGGGTTAAACATGCTGACCATGAGAAAACCAGGCGTAGGCACACCCATGGCCATGCTCATACTCTTGACGGTGATTTCGCGGACGTTCTCCTTGGCGTCGGAGTGCACAACCTCGCAGTAATCGTGATCGTCGCCTGAAAAGACATGCTTGATGTTTCCTATGCTCTTGACCAACTTGATCGAGTCAAGCTCGTTGAGAACATTCTGGTATTGATATCCCCCGACAATGCTAAGGGCGTTTCGATTGTCTGGAAAAACAGGCTCCTTCTGGCCCTTGGGGGGTGTCGTCGGCGGCCAGTGCTCTCGTTGAGGTCCGCAGGGTGTTCCAGGGGCTCGGTATAATGGAACATGCGTAAGAAGAATTGTAGGAAACTCAGGACCATCGCCCTTGTCTGCTTCAGCACTCTTGCCCCACGTTGGCTTCGACCTGTCCAACTCCTCGACATTATGGGGGTATCGTAGACCTCCCTTGAGGTCGTAGTAATGGCGCAGCTCTTCCTCGACTGCTTTTCGCTTCAATGTCTTGACGCCGTCCAAAAACTCATTCACAGGACCAAAGATGGGCTTCAGATCGTGCTTATTCTTGTACTCTGAGGTATCAGCACTCAAAGAGACTGAATCAACTGACACAATGGTGTGGTTTCCGATGACGTCGACGCGGTTAACATCACCAAAGAAGGCCTCGAATCGATCTCGAACAGAAGTTTGGACCTGCGCACCAAAGCCCAAGTCGTGGTTTCCGGGTAGACTGGCCACCAGTTTTCGTCCACGCTGCCAGGACCCAGGTACTTCGCCTCCGTCGTTGAAGTGCTTAAAGAAGATGTCTCCGAATCTCTCGTACTCGTGCAACCAAAAGTCTTCGCCGTATGTATTGTGCCACGACTCGACCAGCTTCTTTTCATCTTTAGAACGACCCCGCCCCCATTTCGGATCGACGAATTTACCCTCTCGCGTCTTCCACTCGCGACCGCCGTCGAATAAGTCGCCCAGGAAGAATAAACTGTCGGGGTGTAGACGGCTCTGCATCGCTCGGTAGCCTCGTCGTAGGTAATTATCGGTTATGAGAACTGTCAGAGGGTTGAGAGGCCATGGACGGCCGGGGTAGGAGTGAGGATCGATGATTTGAGGATCGGCGACGAAGACGAGGTGGTGAGGTTTCGCATCTTTCGGCTGTATATCGTCAGTCTCTGTCCCATTGTGTCTCAAAGCACATGTTCTTGAGAGCCAAACATACCCATTTCTCCCAATGATCCCAGTCGCAACTTGCGACTTTACTATTAAACACCCATCTCTCTCCATACAGCAGTACCACGAGCCAGAACAGTACCAGCATGTGAGGAAAGCTTAACAACCGTCTCGAAGTCAAATTTCGCTGTAACCGTCGCATAACCCGTTCGCACGTTCTTAAAGCCATGCGCTTTCCAGGACCGGCGGCCCATATTCTTAGCTGGTGCGCCGCATGCTGCGCGTTGACTGATAACACATGGCCTATTGATTGAAGGTTCCTTGGGATCTTGGAACTGGTACGATACTGATATGGGCGCGACATGATGGCGCCATGCCCTAGAATGCGCAAACAAGAGGCTGATTTCGTAGCGTATGTTTCTGTCGTATCGTGCTTTGTTTAGAATATGGTTGTTTGCTCGTCGTCGATGTGGCCTGCGCTGATCGACAGGTTCAAGGGACAAGGAGACCCCTTGATGTTGAAGCGAATGACGATGTTTCAGTCAATAAGACTAGTCTCGTCCCGTGCACTTTTGAATATCGGGTCCGTATCGATAAATTCGCCGTATTCTCGTGTTTAATGTCGCACAATGTCACTAAAAAGGTGAAAGATTTACAGAAAAAAGAGCGTGTTGAAGTTGAACTTGTCATCTCCTCACAAAGAAACAAATACATACGTAGCTGCTTGGAGCTGGTGCTCCAACATGATTCGCCAACCTTTTTTCTTAGAACCCTCCCGCGCCTGCAGGATGGAATTCCGGGGGTCGGATTGGAGCGGGATTAGCGCTGAATGCTCCCCGCTATTCAGGGGTTTTAGCGGCGATAAACTACATCGTTTCAGGGGCAAGAGAACGGAAACTCTGCCGATATACATTCTTGGCTTTCATTCATCAGATCATGGTGAAGGTGAAGAGTATCAAAGAGACAAACGCTCATGTTTCATTCATATTCTGAACCAAAATTATACACGCCTGCTTTTGAGACGGCCGTATGTACTAAAAGCTAGATTTGTCCCCAAAAGAGATCAATCATCTCTATCCGTAAATATCTCCAAAACTCCATCCGAATGCCAATGGGCATATAATCAAGTCATATGTAGAAAAATCCAAAAACACGTAGTAGATAGTCCTTCTTAGACTTATCTTACACGATAAACATCAATGTCATCATCGTCGTCTTCACTATAATCGTCATCCTCTGGTGGAGGACGGTTCTTCGCCTTCTTGCGGAAGCTGAGAAGTCTCTTGAATCCAGTTGGTTCAGGAGCTTCTGCAGTTCCAGCCTGGGCCATCTCTGGGTCCTGCTCTGGAACGACTCCCGCGTCATTCTCGTTCTCATTTTCATAGTCATAAAAGAGCTTTGGTACCAAAAGCCGGTATGGCTTGGTGATACCGGCAGGGTCCTTGGGGTTGATCTCGACATTCAGGGTGATATCTAGTCCACCCTCGAGATCGACGCTATACTTGTCTGCCTGCTTCTTTTGCTTTGTTGAAAGGCCAGTAGGCGTCCTATAAAAGTCTCCAGGACGAGGCATGGGCGCCATGGGGCCCACGGCCTCTCGCGAGTGTGACATGGCTCGCGATCCAACAGTCTGGGCTCGCTGGAGTGGTCGGGCCGCCATAAAGTAAGAGTCGTCACCCTCGGTGTACTCATCATATGCGGCACCTCCTCGCATGCCCGAAGGGCCAGGATCTCCACGGCGAGGAGACAGAGGCTCCTCGTAGTAGTCCGGATCATCATAGTAAGGGTCGTCCCATTCGCCGTTCATGCCACCATCATCAGCAGCACGACGCTGACTAGGTCGTCGAATGAAGCCGAAGAATCCTGATTTTTTGCCTTCAGGGGCTTGGTCAACAGACATGGATCGCTGAAGCTTGGCTGCAGGAGGACGTTCGGAACTTGTCGAGTTGCGTCGTGACAAGCTACGGAACAGACCACCACCCCCTCGCGTAACGGGGGGTCGGGATCCACCGCGGACAGTCTCTCTGCTAAAGTCGGGTCGAGTATCGGAAGACGTAGACTTGCTCCTGGAGAGGGACAACCTTCGGAGAAGGCCACCCTTAGGAGGAGGGCTTGAGCTTCTTCCATCAGACCCAGGGGGTGTAGGTGGTGGCGTGGTACCTGGCTGCCACTCACGGATGGCACACCAGTTTCGGTGAGGGAGGAGATGCTTGTTGTTTCTTGGCTTGCCATCAACTCCCTGCTGGAAGAGGGGAATCATGTCTTCGTCAGTTTGCTTGTCAAAGTGGTGCACCTTGTTCCTCTTGTTCAGCACATCGGCCATCAGATCAGGGGGTGGTGTGTTGGCGATGGCTGATGAGATAATGTTGGGCATGTATCGCGGGTCCTTGTGCTTAGCAAGTCCAAGCTTGGGGTTGGAGTAAAATTGTCCAACAGCAGCAAGGTGAACGTCACCACTGAGAATGGTGACTCGAAGAGACTTGTCAATGGCAAGATCTTGCAAGTCTTCGATCACGACAGATCGCTCCTGCTTGTGGCTCTTGGCAGTCCAGTGGTCGTTGAGATCATCCAAGACTTCAACACCGCCATCGATGTTGTTGAGGGCCTTGCCCAAGACACCGGTGCGTCCAAGTGCCTTGACGGGGTCCATGAGTCTGGATGTCAGGCTAAAAACAAGTCAGTCTCGTGCTTATCAATGCCATCATAAATCACTTACATATTCTCCAACCAGACCAATCTGGGGTAGGCAATAGGAATACCCAAGAGCACCAGCAGATGCTCAACCTGGCCACGGCGGACCTCAGCGTAGAGACGGTTCATGATCTTCTCCCACGACTTATCAGAGACAACATCATGCTCCGTCCTTTCTGTACGGCAATCAACAGCGAGAAGTCCGACCTTTGAACCAACAGACAAGAACAGACTGCGACCAAGCTCATTAATGTATGGGCCGGGCTCGTTACCAAGAATCCAGCTTGGCTCGGTGTTTTCCAGCTCAGTCATAATAGACTGGTGCTGGAACAGCATATAGTACTTGTGCGCGACAGCACCCAGACCACTCATGATTGGGGACTTCATGTCGTGGTGAGGATACGAACCATATCCGTCAAAGATATCATGGTCATCCCACATGTTGACCATGGGAATCTGTGAGTTGGCGAGACCAAACAGGCCTTGAGAGAACCACATGCAGTATCTCTCGAGGTAAAAGGTTTCCAGCTCATTTTGCATCTCAGGGGTGAGAGCGGCAGTGTGCTTGTGGATAGGGTTGCGGATGTTGAGCCACTCCTTGAAAAGGCTGCATTCCTTTGACACACAGTCGTTGTAGATCTGGTCACCACCTCCAATCATAAGATGGAAAGGTCGAGATTGGTGGTTGTTCAACACATCACGCCACATAGGGTCGGGTCCGCTAAGCTCATCAGGCTTCACACTCGAGCTGAAGCCGTTACAGCTGTGGAACATCATGTTCATCGTCTCACCCTTGGCAGGGACCCAGAAACCTGTGGCGGGGCCACGGTTGATACGGTATGCAATGCGCTGCTGCTGTCCCTCGCGCAACTCAACCTCGATGTTGAAGCGCCAGAAAGTGCATCCACGCTCAGCATGGAGTCTGAAGCCTCTGATGTCCTTGTACTTCTGGACCTTCTCGCCATCAGCGCCTGCCCGCTTTCTGCGGTTAGCAAATGAGCCGGGCAGATCAGCTGGGCCATCGGGGCCGGGAAGCTCAAGCGGGGTGATGGTTTGCTCAAAGAGTCCTGCGTCAGTCTCGTCCCGAGAAAGGTCCTTTGACTCCTCTAGATGCTCCACAGGGCGCACATAGAGGGTTTCTCCTCTACGGCCCACCTTGGGGTGGCCAGCGATGGGGTCGATGAACTCAGGAGACAGGTCTCCTTTGATGCTGTGGGGAGGTGCTGGCAGCAGGTCGAGACTCTGAACAAAGAGTCGCAGAGTGGGTGCGATGTCATATGAAGAGTCAGAATCCTGAGTGACAATCATAATGCTGCCACGCCACATTTCTCGTTCGGCCAGGTTACCAGCTCTGTTGGGGACCTTCTCGCGCTTGATTCCACAATATCTCAAAAGCGGACCGCACTTCATGAAAAGCGGAGGCTTGAAGCGAGTAGGGGCTAAAGTCGGGTTAGCACCGTTAGATTCAACTGTAGGATCTGTAAACTTACTCTGCTCATCATACTCGCCATCGAAAGCCTCGGCGTTTCGTGGCGCGGAGAAGCTCTTCCTCTTATCCTGCTCCCACCAAGCCTGGTGCGCGTCTGACTCAGCAACGGGACCATCTTGAATATCCAAGTAGCTTCCAGACAAGGTACCAACGGTTCCCTTCCTCCACTCATCTAGCCATTGAGGTGGGAGGTAAAGGCCATCACCAGGGACCATCTCTTCTGGGCGCTTGAATACCATGTTTGAAACGTGGTGTCCTTCGGAGCTTTCAGAAGAAAAGCTGTCTGCCCGGTCGGCTTTCCTGAGGACAGCTGCCTGGTTCTGAGCCTGGAATCCATCATCGTCCTTTCTGCCAAGCAGTCTGGTGCCAATGGACTTGGTGCGTTGGGGAGGCGGGATGAACTCATCCTCATCAGCATACTGAACCCTAGGGGCAGGGTCAGTAACGCGTCTCTTGATGCCTTGGTTATCGCCAGGCATAGGCATCTGTTGACGGGTCGGTATGAATTCAATCGGCGCATCTGTGGTCTGTGGAGGGTTGGGAGGAAGCTCCTTGTCCCTGGTAAAGCGGTCATTAAGTTCTTGAGTAACCTCTCGGGTGTTCTGTCGGGTAGGGAGTTCTTGGGGAATCTGTCGAGCGGGAAGTAGGTCATCTTGGTCGTCATAATAATAATCATCATCAAACTGGTGGCAGTATTTTGAAATGGGGGGTCCAGCAGGAGCGCGCCTTTCGGACATGACCCTGCGAGGATAGTTAAGTTCAGGTGGAGGTGGTTTCCTGAGCTTGTTGCTGCCACTTCTGGTCAGAGAGAATCCACTGCTTTGCGCAGGAGGCTGAACTGGTTGGGTCTGTGGCATTGGCATCGGCATTGGCGCAGACCGTTCAGGAAGCTGTGCGTTATCTCGAGCCGCTCGTTCGCGGAAACTCAGGTTGCGCTGGGGAATGCCAGAGGCTGGCTCAACTGTTCTGGGAACGGCAGGTTGAGGTTCCATGCGCATGGGCGCAGGCTCAACTTCTTCTGGCTGTCGCAATGCGCCTGATGCAAAAGTCATGTCATCTGCTGGCCGTTGCGCAACAGAACTGCGACGGCGATGCGAATGGCCTCTTTGTACAGTGACTTGAGGAGGTAGCTCCTGGTACACAAATGGAGAAGCAGTCTCTTCTCTGGGCGCATTCTGCGGTGGAATGTCTTGGTAGGTGTCTTGTGGAACATCGCGTTGTGTATCTCTTTGAGCCTCTCTTGGTGCTTCTCTGGAGTAGTTTTGGGAAGCATCTCGGTGCGCTGAAGGCTGTCCAGCTGAAAAGAAGGCTCCGCCTCCTGACGGACGCCTCTCGCTATATGTGATGGAGGGTTTTCGTTCTTGCGACTGCTGCACTTGCGGGCCGCTTGCGGGTTGCTTTCCAGCTTTCATGGCCTGTTGTCTTGCTCTGGCGCGTTTTTCGGCGGCTTCTACTCGGGCGCGCTTTTCCTCCTTGGTCATACTATCGAGCGTCAACTCTAGCCTTTGGAGGGGTGATCGGTCGTCTGCGTACGCTTTTTGACGTTTTGATGACCCGCCTGTTGTTCTCCTAGGCAATTGATCGTATGCGCTGGCGCTCGAACCTCGTCTTGAGAAATCATCTTGGCCTTGGTCATATCTTTGACCTCCAGTCCTCTGGGAGGAGCGCTGGTACTGGTCATCTTCCATATCGTCGTCTTGTGGGTTAGGATCGGGAGCGGTGTGGGTATTAGAAGGACCGCCGTTACCGTACGGATGGCGATAGTTCACAGGAGGGCCGCGAGGAGCGTCTTGAGCAGGCGACAATGGCTCGTCGTCGTAGTCTTGCTGCTGCTGCTGCTGTCGGGTGTTGTAGCGCGGTTTTGAAGACTCTCCAGCAGTGATGTCTCGGCGGTATGAAGATGGTCTGGGAGCTAGACCTTGAGGAGCGAAACCAGGAGTGGTAGGAGAATCATAAGGACTAAAGGTAGATTCAGAAAGAGCTTCAGTGCCCTGAGTTTGTGAAGAAGCACGGTTCGGATTCGATTTGCGAACTGGGGCAGCTTCGAGCGAAGATCTACGGTCAGCATTATAGGTATAGTTGTCCGACTCAGACCTGCGGCGGCTATGGCCCTGGGCGACCTTTGGTCCGGGCAACTGGCCCCAGTATGGTGTAGACATTTCTGATTCGATCTTGAGGCTGACGGGCTGGAAGAAACAACGAGCGGTGTGATTGGGCCAACACGTTGGAGGCAAAAGACGATGGATTTCAAGCGTTGGATCGCACGTTTGGAGGCGGGTAAAAAGATAAAAGTGAGACCTTGACCTTGACCTTGGCCTTGTTCAGGCTTTTGGGAAGCGAACGAAGCGAAGCTTGGGAACCGATTAGGCGCTAGCCGATGGAATGGCAGCCCAGCCCAGTCAGTAGCTTAGCGGGTCCCTTTACTTGGTTCTAGGGCTCCTGCAAGCCGCCGGACTAGTAGTTCTAATGCTGTGCAGAATTGGAGGTGAAGAGTTTAGAAGAAGAGTTTTTCTTGCGGTCTACAGGGACCAGATCAGAGCATTGGGAGACGAAGGTTAAGAGGTTTCATTCATGGGCCGATACGAACGATAACGCAGCTCAAAAGCTGGGAACTGGCATCATCTGCCTTGGCTGGCCTTGCCGCGGCAGGGCAGGGATTATGAGCCTCTAAACTCGTTAAAGAGCTATTTACATCCTGGAAGCTAAGCTTTCACTTTAATCCATGCTCCTCTTTGGTTCCCAGCCTCGACGTTGTGAGCTTCGGGGTTGATATCTCCCCATATTACACTTTGCACCGAGCAAAGTCACATCAGAAAAGTGATATAGGGGTAATTGAATCAGCTAGCAAGGATATAAAACTTGATATATCTCGCTGCTTACAGTTTTTACCTCGTCGAGTTGAGGCTGGGGGATGGCTGGGGGCGGGGTGTCACCTTGTCTCTCACCCTTGAAGCTCTTAAAAAGACGGGTGGCTGGCAACGGGAGACACGGGACGGATCCGGAGAAAGCAAGACACTTTAACGGGAGGCTGAAGACGAAGACTAAGGCTATTGTTCTTTTTGTTGGTAATTTATTGTTGATACTATTTTACTCACAACGAGTATCAATCACCATCGAAATAGACCGCAGTTGATTCTCAATTGCATATACCAATTAACGTTGATAAACTTATAGCTAGATCGGTAGCTCCCGAACAAGTTTGGTCCCTTAACAAATTGAAACACATCAAAGGCCGTTGGCGTGCGGGTGGACGGGATGGCCCGATTAAACTTTGTCTTGCTGTAAGCTGTATCTGTAGCATCAGCTAATACGGATTATGAAAGACATTATTCAACTACTTTTTACAATTACAGCACAATCTCAACCCCCTTCTATAGTTTGTACTTCCTCATCTGGCAAATTGTCTAGTCTTGCATATTATCGAGTACCTACCTGGGTATAGTAGCACAAGCTAATCCTCGCAAATACAATACCCAACCTCTCTCGATCAAAGCCACGCGGCAGTTGACTACTGCACGTCGTTACCCGTTCCTAGTAATTGATTGATGGGAATCGTGATTGCTTCTGCAAGGCACCTCGTGGATTTCTCGTATTCTCCGGTCATTGTCTCTCGAGTGTTTCATTACAATGTTGGTGTTATCCCTGGAAGCTTGGTGGTTGGTTATGTTTTAGTTTTGATATGCATGGCTGCAATCATCAGTCCGCTTGTGATTATGGAAATACGATAGGCTTTCCATGGTGACTGATTTGTCGATTGTGAAAGTGTAGTAAGCAGCCACATTCTCGAGTAAGCTCAATATTTCTAGCCAGCACATTAAGACTTTTCTAATCTTAGAAACGGGAACAACAGTCTAGCGATACTGGGTATTTAGTTTGTGAAAAGGGAATTGGTCAATACTGCCGTGTGAGGTTCGAATAGCTGAATGATATATTTGCAATTAAACATGCCAACAACACAACAGGGAGATCCGATCGGACGTGTCGGATAACTTAATCTTGGCCTGAGGTGCTCTCCATTCTACCGGGTGTTAATTACACTCGAGTCAGTCGAGAGTAAGCGAGCAGTTCTCAACGTCATTTTCCAGAATAGGCGAACAAGACGAGGCCTGGACCACTCATGCGTCGCTACTTGATGATCAGGGACCATCTCTTTACAATCCACTCATAAGTAAAAAGACCATTAACGTATGGCCTGGTGACATCCACAAGCCCTGGTTCCATTCATGATGCGTATGTTGGATATGTCTTCATGACGCACGTTAAAGTTGAGTGAGAGATCCCAGCTTTATGAGTGGGATACCTTTGTCCATCTTGAAGCTCGATTTGGGACATGAGTTTGACGTTTGTATCAAGGAAGCCTTGGAGCTGTTATGGCTGTGCTCCTTCCAGCGCCATAGACACTGGATCGACTGATCTTAGAGACAAGAGACATCGGTGTGCAACTTTAATGAGGGGAATTTACATCGCTGAGGGTCTTGGACGGGTTACGTACATTCAGATGGTGTCATGATGTGCACTAATCCTACTAATCTTATCTGATCTTCAAGATCAGACCCGCCTTTTCGCCAATCCCATGTTCCATTTCCTGACTCTGGTCATGATACAGTAACAAATCCCTCATCAGCATTCAATCACACCAGCCATGCATCATACCCTGCAACAAAAAGATAATATTGACTCATTAAAACTGTCGAGATCACCAAAAAGTAAACTGATGGGCAATGAGAGACATTGCTCCCGCCAGGGCTTGAACCTGAGACCTTCGCATCACTGAATATTCAGATTGAAGTATTAGTACGACGCTCTAACCAACTGAGCTACGGAAGCCGATCAGCTTTTGGCGATGATTCGCTGTTGCTGTGTCGGTCACGTATTGGGAATATCAAATCCAAACATGGGCGGGGTGGACTGAACCTACCCTGCAGAGTCACCTTTGAACATCCAAAACTTCACTACTGTGATAAAAAGAAATGGAAGCAGTATGTTAATCTAGGATGTTCTTGATTAGATCTACGTTCTTTTCTTTCCAAGTTTTCAGCATTTACCGCAAGCTTTCTGATAAGTCTACCATTCTACAAGCTGATGTTGGATCCCCGTAGTAGGGCCGATGCAGGAGCAGAATTATATCACAATGAAAAATGGTGCGTTATTGTGAAGAATATTGTATCATTCGATGCAAATAACTAAGCCATCACAATAAACTCCTTACAACTACCGAAACTTCATTACCCAATCTCTATATTAACCAGTCGGTTGAGAAACAAGGAAACAACCCCCACCCACCCATGACCATCACCTCTCGAGGTCCCACTGTCCTCCCGGAGACTTCCTATGACATGGCCCCATCCTATCGTAGCGACTGCAACCATTGCTGCACCATATGCCATGCTTGTTGACCCGAGGTGGTATACGAAACCAACGCCCAAGTAAATGCAACCATCATGATGGCTATGGCAGTATTCTGTGGAACGCAGTTGCGGTCTCGGAGCCTCTGGATGTAGTCCGGGAGACTCATGTATGATTTCTGCTCATCCTGCTCAAGCTTGAATCCTTCGTAAAATACAACAGAGGGCTTCATTATCGTGTAAGAGGTGACGCCCCTGGCGCGTACCGCTTTTGGGAGAGGCTTGTGACGAACCATTTTCGGCGTCACTGTGATCTTGACCCTGGGAGCAGACTCGACTTGTCTAGGCAGGGGTTTGGAGCTGCCCGGTCTCGCGGCAAGCATTTGGTACTGCCTGGCTCTCTCCATTGAGGCTTCGTGTGCCTTGGCTGTTTCCTTTGAAGCTTCGTATGCCTCGTGAGCGTTGTTGATGGGTTCAATCGAGAATGGCTCCCCAGGGATATTCCAGTCGATTGAGACGACAGCTGGTGACATGCGTATACACACACTAATCCAACCTGCATATGCAAAAATATCATGCAGTGACTGGTATAGTTGTGTTGTTGTGACGGGCTTGGAGATAGCAGTTTTTTTCACGTACTCGTGGAGAGGAAGTAACATGGTCAAAGTCTGAGTGCACAGCTTGTCAACCTCCTGCCAAAAGAAAGGAGGCATTCCATTTTTCTTTCGGAGCCACGCTCTGGAGGTGTGTGAGAAAACAGCACTGCGTTCGAATCCTTGGTCAATGTCAGCATGACGCTCACTGAAAGTTGCGGATTTACACACCTTCTGCATTGATGAGCTCGGTATCAGAATTCTTGAGCGTCTCCATATGCTTCGGTTCAGCTCCAAATAGCAGTGGCGAAAAGATCTTCTGGTCAAGGATTTTGAAGATGATGGCAACAATCAGGTTGACTCTCTCGTCTCCGTTGCGGAGAAGCCTCTCCCATTTCCCTGAGCGGGGATCCGGATGAGCCACAAGCTCGACGTGTTTGAGAAATTCCTCCGGATACTCTATCAACCAGGGAGACATCCGGATTGGCCCAGTTTTACCACCAGGAAGGAAGGCCATCTGGGCAAGAACAAAAACTTCGACAGTGAGGTTGTTAAGGAATAATTCGTACCGTTCGTCGGGAAAGTCTTGATTGAGTTGTTTAAAGTCAAGACCCCGGCGGGTGGGCTTGTAAGATCGTAACTCCTCCATTCTGGCGTGAGACATCAAACACGGAAGAGCAAGTGCGTCGTATCAAATAGGCGGTTTGTCGTTAAATGCAGCTGAGCCGGCAGATTCAGCGTATAAGAAAAGATATAAAACAATTAAACAAAAGGACTGGGTATAAACGAGGGACAGAAAACAGGCAACCGAACAAGAGTTGGTGTTGGGGGTATTTATCGGAAAGAGGACGCCCTGAAAGACGATGAATTGGATCCTCCGGGAAGGGCAGCAAAGAAGGTGAAGCCAGAGCTAATGGTGAAGAGAGAATTGCTTCTGGTCTTGCCCTTGGGGGCATTGTCCTTTGTCTTGTGGGCATCCTTATCAAAGGAAGTGGCTCGAGTCTCGGGCTCCATGATGAATAGGTAATGTGGTACTAGACTTGAGAAAGCTATTGGTATAGGTAACAAAGAGGTAGTTCAAGGTGGTGTGCCTGGGAGGGAAGCTTCTTTGTCTCGCCGGGAGATGGGCTTATTATAACTTGGTCTATATATGGAGAATACGGTACATTGGTTAGGTCGACATGAGGAGAGACGAAAAGCATCGGCATGCCCACCCTGGTCAACCCACAGCTGATCGTGCAGGTCTCGGATGATGGCTCTTGAATGAGGGGCTTACAAGAGACCTAGACTAGAAGATCGTGAGGGTGTGAGACGTTCTCTCATTCCAGAGTGGTTAACCAGTGCCTGAAGCTCGTGCATGAGGAGCTAGTGTGGGGACGTTGATGATCATCGGGGCAGGATCGTGGTGTAGAAAACGTGACGAAGCGGGTGCACACCAGTTGTCATTCACTTTGTGGGACGAGTGATGTTTACAAACAACCAATAGAGGTAAGTAAAGTTCACGTTAAATCCCGCCCCTGGTAGACTAAGCCTGCTCTTGAATGGTGAGTGGTGAATTTGGGTGATGGTTTGAGGCTTAATCGGAGGCTTGGACACCTCATTTCAAGGGAGAAGTGACGCAGCAAATGCTCAAGTTGGCACAAGTTGGTCAGGAGGAAGCAGCTGACTGGACGAAAGGAATTTTGTGAAACCGCCTTTTACCGTTTGTCCAAGTTGGGTTTCTGATTGTGTCTTTTTTCCTTTGTCCCTTGATTTAGCCAGATTGTAATTGGTGTTGGTTGTAGATGTGCTGGCGCTTGAAGAATGTCTGTCTAGATCCCAACCTGCATGGGAAATGGTGTGAGGCATGAACGACTCAAGAAACGAAGAAGCATGTTTAACAGGTTGTAAGTGGAGTAGTAGATGGGGTCCATGAAGTTGTAGCGAGTGATGACTTGGATAATTATATGACAGCGCATGCAAATGAGCACAGCACACCTTGGCATTGGTGAACTTCAAATTCACAACCTGACCTGACGTGGGCTCACTCCCGAGAAGCAAAAAAAAAAAAAAAGCTGTACTCCGTTGTGCTATACGTCCGAATCGAATCGGATATCCGCGTGACTGACAATACTGCGTCATATGCAGCTGAGTTGCATTGAATTCTGTAGTTAGTCTATCGAAGCCCGATTGACGCTAGTTGACGGAGTCAGGTTTGTAACTGTTTGTGGATATTCCATCTTCGCTTGTTGGTGGTTGCGGGTATCAGAAGCCTGACTGAGTAAAGTAAAGCAAAGCAAAGTAAAAGAAATCAGGTGGAAGGAAGAAGGAAGATCCCTTGTGTTCCTGGTCTGTTCTCTGTCCCTTGCTTGGCAAATATCAAAGAATGGATATGCAAGGAAATGACACCAAATCCCAGACGTACGGTTCAGATGGGAGACAAAGAGGATCTTTCTTGGCACGTGAACCTCATGTTGAAACCATGGAGTTTCAACTTTCGACTTCAGCCTCAATTAATATATGTTACTGACCCTTGTTGAATTGATGCAAATACCTGGTCGATAAGGAGCTTCAACGAGTGTCGCTTGTCTGAAACGTTTAGAGATAGTAACAGGTCTAAATGGGAAAGAGAATGTAGCCTCAAATTCTAGGCATAAACAAGACACCTCAAGGCATCAATAGCCCTCTTGGGAAGGAACTGAACTGCTTTTACCAGTTTAGGTCACCACCTAATAATTTTTGACTTGCGCCTCGCGACACAAATCCTCTACGCACCTTCCGTGTCAAACGTCACTTTTTAGACTCTTTCCCTATCACTCCTACTTAAAACTTTGCGACTCTTGCCTGGTGCAAAGTTGCCAACAATTTTTAACAAAAGGAAGGAATTGCTCCAAGTTCCTCCTCGCCCCACTTCCGCACCGCTTGCCTCTGTCTTTGCCTCCGCTATCATTCCTCTAAATCTGCCCCGCGATCTTTCATCCGCGAAACCCTTCATCTTGCACATCGCTCGACGAGAAACCACACAACACGATGGCTGCCGTCGCAACAGAAGCCCCCAAGATGGACGAGCAGGTCGACCTCACCACCATCCCCGTCGACCCCGCTGGCAAGGAAGACTCTTCCGACGTCAAGGATGACAAGCCTGTTACTGTCTTCCATGACAAGGACAACTTCAACGTCAAGCACCCTCTCCAGAACAAGTGGACTCTTTGGTTCACCAAGCCCCCGAGCGGAAAGGTGCGAAATACCACACTCTTACAGCAATTTTTCAGATACTAACATCGATTGCAGGGCGACAACTGGAACGATCTCCTCAAGGAGGTTATCACGTTCGACTCTGTTGAAGAGTTTTGGGGCGTCTATGTGAGTCCAGAACCAAAACTTGGTTTCCCCCCAACAAAATTCTAACATATTCAGAACAACGTCGCACCCGTTTCCGAACTCTCCCTCAAGTCCGACTACCACCTTTTCAAGGAAGGTGTTCGCCCTGAGTGGGAGGATCCCCAGAACAAGCATGGTGGCAAGTGGTCTTACCAGTATAAGGACAAGCGCAACATCGATATCGATCGTCTGTGGCTCCAGGTGATGATGGGCGCTATTGGCGAGACTCTTGAGAACGAAGATGATGGCGAAGTTATGGGTGTTGTTGTCAACGTCCGTAAGGCATTCTTCCGTATCGGCGTCTGGACTCGCACCATAGGAAAGAGCATTCCGGGCCGAGGTGAAGGTGACGTCGCCGGCGGTAAGGGCCGTAGCGGGGAGAAGGGTAAGGAGATTCTCCTGTCTATCGGACGCCGCTTCAAGGAGGTCCTCGAGCTGCCCGCTTCCGAGCAAGTTGAGTTTTCTGGTCACACCGACAGTGCTCACTCTGGTAGCACGAGAGCCAAGGCCAAGCACGTCGTTTAAGAGCGTGCGGCCTATTTACGCGAGGGCACGACGTTGATTTAGCACGATATCCGATAATGACCATTTCACGTTTCTGAACTTGACGCCGCTCACTCGACGATTCGCAAAAGGTCGACGACTGGTTGATGATGAAGCGGCAGGGCAAGGTAGCTACCGGCTTGGACCATGGCATGGATATTTCCGGAATGGCCACAGCGTATCCTTGATTTCATTTGGTTCAATATTTTACCGGCGTTGCTCAGGAGGGGCTGTTTCCCTGGTGGCATCACAAAGTATGAAGCCAGCTACCAGAGGAGGGAGAAAAATAGATTTGTACTCTTATCAGCGAAACCTGGTAGCTTCACACAAATTTCTGATAGCTTAAAACCCAATGCTATTAATTTTCCAAATCTTTCGATACATGATGATATTATACAGTGCCTACGCAGTTTGCAGACCTTTTCTTTACATATCCTCTAGCTTTCGTCGCCGCTTATGTCGTCAGGAAAGATGGCCTTGACCAACTGTTTCTTGTTGATCTTGCCCATGGCATTTCGGGGGATTTGATCGACGAGCCTCATCACCTGGGGAATCTTGTAACCTGCAAGGCGCCCCTTGAGAGCTCGGCGCATATCGAGCGCAGACCACTTCTTGACAACGTCGGTATCTAGAACCAGTACAGCACCGACCTTGTGACCCCATTGCCCACTGGGCACAGCCACGACAGCCGCCTCGGAGACTTGAGGCAAAGACAAGAGTTCACGCTCGACTTCTAGAGCGCTCACCTTTTCGCCGCCTGTCTTGATGATATCGGCGGACTTGCGGCCTTGGATGAAGTAAAGGGGGCCATGGTTCCAGGACTGGGCAGCATTGGCAGAGGGCACTGGTCGGCGGACTGCAACATCGCCTGTCTTGAACCACTTCCCCTTACCGTCTTCGCCCTCGACGAACTCGCTCGCCGTTGCTGATGGGTTGCGCCAGTACTCGCGGAAGATGGTTGGTCCACGAAGCTGGATTTCTCCAGAGCGTTCACGACCCTGCGCATCAACTTCATCTCCCTCTTTTATCACATCATTAGTGTCGACATCGACCAGACGAGCTTCGACAGATGGTAATGGCCAGCCAACACTGGCATCTACACGATCGGAAAAGTCAAGTCCACAGCTCAACGCCATACCAACCTCGGTCATGCCATAACGCTCGAGGAGAACGTTGCCATGGCTGAGATCCTTCCAAGCAGTCTTAATAGGGGTTGGGAGAGCGGCGGAGCCAGAGATCGAAAGGCGCATGTTCTCTGGAGAGATCGCTTTGCGAGAAGCTTCTTGCATATCGGGGGGGAGACTCTTGTGTGAAGACAGGAGTTTGCTGTACACGGTGGGTACGACTGTGAAAAAGGTGATTTTCTCTTTTGGTGTAGATGCGTCGTTGGATAGGAAGGGTGATGAGAAGCGCTTCCAGACGGCATCGGCGTTAAAGGGGAACATGAATTCAATCGTCGAGCCGGCAAGCAGAGGTGTGAGAATGGCATTCACCGTGCCATGGATGTGGTGAAGTGGAAGGACATGGAGGAGATGATCAGAGGGTGAGTAGTTCCAGGCTTCAGTGAGGGAACGAGACTGGGCTGTCAAGACAGCTTGTGGCAGTAGGACTCCTTTCTAAGAGGAGCTTCAGCATGTATGCAAGCATTGCGACTACTCCGAGCATTGACTTACTGGTTTGTTGGTTGTGCCTGAAGTATAGAGCATCATGCCAGCTTCACCAGGATCGGCATCACCTAGCTCAACCTTTTCATGATTACCCCCACCTTGATGCTTTTGGAGTTCAAGATGCGCCGGCTTGGTGTTTAGCTCCGTCGCAAGAACCTCTTCAGCTTTTGATGCGAATTTCGGAGAAGAGACCAGCAATGAAGCTTCGCTCTGGTTAAGAATATATTGTAGTTCCGGCGCAGGGAATGCAGGAGATAGAGGCACAGCGATGGAACGCGCAGCCATTGCAGCCAGGAGCGTCACTACATAAAAAAATGTCTATCAATATTGCTATCGCAAAACGCAGGGTCACGTTGTGAGCTCACCTACGTAGTCATAGCTATTCTCAACAAGGAACGCAATGCGCTCGCCATTGAGATCCTGCCGACCAGCAGCTTCAGCGATGCGACCCCTTGCGCGACTCACATCGCCTAGAAGCTCTCCATACTTAAAGGTTCGACCGGAGATAGAATGGACGACGACCTTTGAGTCGGGGTCATGTTTAGAAACCGCCTCGAAGAGCGGTAAACGGGGAAGCGTGGAGAGCATTCTGGAGGTAGCAGCAGACCGGAGGATGCTGGCGGAGGTAGCGGCAGTAGCATGGCGCCGACGGGCGATGCAGCGGAGGAACGGCGACATGACGAACGTTGGGGGGTGACCGGGGTAATCAGACACAAAGACCAATCCGAAGCTCTCGAGGTAACGCAAGAGGTTCGATGGTGCTGGGATGCTACGACAGGTTCACCGGCTCTATTTGCCGAAGATATGCAGAGAGGAAACCCAAGACGGTGGGAAGCAAAAAGAGGGGAATTGGGAATTGACGATCTGCAATTGAACATCAGAAGGTCGTCTAGATTTGGTGATGGAGTTGTGAAGCTTTGGAAAGCTCTAACTAACCTTGGTGGTGGGTGACAGAAAGGATGACCTGTCGACCCACGAGGTACAAAAATAAATGACCCAAAAGTATGGTCTTCATGGTTCAAGCTGACTGACTAATTTCGTCTCTTGTACCTCGCACGATCAATGTTTCTCATACCCCAAGACCAAGCTAGGAGTGGACTCGTTTCTTTTCGTTGACGTCGAAGCTTCAAGTCCAGTTCGGCTCACGGTCCCCGGGGGCAGACTATGAGTTTCCCCGGGCGGTACGTACCCTTTTAGAAGCCGCACCGAACACTGTTCAAGAGGTCAAAGTGGCACGTTTCTTTTCTACTTTGGTGAATAACGAAGTAAACAGTCGAGACTAAAGCCAATGAGCTACTCTCTCTCTCTCTCCTTTTTTGTTTTGGGTGAGACACCCCCTTCTTCCCGGCAGCTAGCCCATGCGTCCGCGTGTCTGTTTTAGCTGCTGCTGGGGCGAGAAGAACCGTTCGACTGCAATGCAACACACATCAAAAGAGAGACATTGTTGATGATGAAAAGTTGGTACATGTACTCAGCTCTCTCTCAACTGTTGAGATGTATGTTTGGGTCAGGTCAGGTTAAGTAAAGTCAAGCAAGACCTTGTCTCTTCTGCTGGCTGGCCTCATCGACGACAACAACTCAACCAGACGCACAAGAAAGAAAAAAAGAAAGAAAAAAAAAATGACAAAGAGACAGAAACAAGGTTGACGAAACGAATACGTGGGTGGGTTACATCAACATGCCATGCAGTCTTGACGACGGTAACTGTACTGCTTGCTGTACGTGTATGTATGTACATACATGTTTATCCCCAATCCTTGAGACCGCCATCTCTCTCACGCCAGATCCCGCCTGCTTGGGCCGGTACCTACAGCAAAACGGGCTCCAGCAGCTCCAGCTTTTTGCTTTCTTCCTCTTTAGAACTCCACTACTGAATGTAGGCCGGGCTGTCAAGACTGCAGCTGGGGGGGTATAGTAAAACCAAAAAGGTGATGTTAGTTGTTAGGCCTTTGCTCTGCATCGTGTATCCGTTTTTTTCTTAATGACGGTGTCTAACTACTACGACTATAAAATCTCGGTGTAACTGTATTCGCTGTACATTGTGTACCTTCCTACCTAATTAAAAAAAAAAAAAAGACCAAATTCTCTTTTTACCCAAAAACACAACCACCCTTGTTCCTGGCTTCACCGCTCTCCAGAGATGCATGGGCGGTCAGGGCCATCCGACGCCCGACCCAGCCGTCTGGACTGAGAGGTAGATTGGCGGCTGATCATTTGCTAAAAGGAGAGCGCCTTCAGGGGGTGTTTTGGTTTTGAGATGTAGGGATGTCTGCGATGTGATGGGTCGAAACTCTGTCCGCCACTTTGGCTGTTGGAAAGACGGTAAATGGATGGTGGGAGGGGTTCCCTGACTCCCTGACTCCCCGCGCTTTTGGTACTTGTATCCGTTCGGTACATACATTATTATTAGATTAGTACACTACCAAAGAATGGAAGCCCGCGACGAACGTCTGCAGAAGAGGGAAAAAGTTCAGCTTGACTACTACTACAGCTACATCTAGAGTGTATGTATTAGTTTGTACATGGAAGATAGACGCACAGTAAATTAACTAGACTAGTATCTGTCGGTATGTCGTATGTACGTATGTATGTATGTATGGTGTCCTATGTGGCTGGCTTTTTTGTCTTTGCTTCTGGCCTTCGTCTTGACATTTTCCTCACCGACTTGATACCAAAACGGAGAACGGGCTCCTGAGTTGTCAATTGCAACAAATCAGTCACTCGTAGAGTCACAGTCACTGAAACTGGATTGGACCGTGTTTCTTGACAAACGAAAGTGAACGTGTTCCGCCACTTCACTCCTTTAATAGATACCCAAAGTAGGTAGAAACTACTATCCATACACCTCTTGAACCAAGAAGCCTCGACTTGAACCTTTTTTTCTTATATTAAAACCGCTTGCTATCTTCTCTCTAACCCCATTCTCTCTCATCTCTTAACTTTTCTCTCTTTGCTCTTGTCGATTACAGTCCATATACTCCTTTCTGGTCTGTTCACTATACAACAGTGCGAAGATTAGACACCGACAAGACAGAACCTAAAAAGTCGGAAACTCTGTTTTCAACAGACACGGAAAAAAAAAACCTGCCTTGGTCTCTTACTCAACTATCACTCCCACCAAAAAGCAAAACGCCCTGTCGATCCATCCATTACCGCTCCACTTTGGGGGAACAGTTTCCAGGACATAAAAAAAGATTGTTCTACTTATTCAGCCCGCGAATTCTGAGTAAACTCAATTCGCTTTCTTTTTTAAAACCGGGACGACTTCGCAATCGCATCGCCCTTTTGTTCGACTTCTTTCAAAGATTCTCACAAAGTCGACATTGTGTGCTGCAACCTTTGTCGCAGACCTCACTCTCTTTCTCAGACCGCTCCCGTCTCACACACCTCACTCATGTTTCGACGATACGCGCTCGGCTTTTCGAGCGTCGGACGACAGCTCTCAACCATGAGCTCCTCTAGCACTCCTGTTGAGGACATGATTCGCGCAAAGGTGAGGACAAGCCTTTTTGTAATTGTATACAAAAGAAATGACATTAACAAAGTCACAGATCACGGCTGCTTTCAACCCCCAGACTCTGGAGATTTACAATGACTCTCACCTTCACTCTCACCACAAGGCCATGGAACACACCACTTCCGGCGAGACACACTTTCGGTAAGAACTGAAGCCCCCTTTTTTGTTGTAACGATTCAAGCGAATTCGTGCAGCTCTACACAATTTCACTTTTGGAATCACTCATGTCATGTCATGCCACAAAATCTCATCTCATCTCATCTCATTTTCCCCGCGTGACACTCTTTTGCCACGCACCCTCGTACACATACATACATGCACACTCTCATTTTCTACATACGGGCATAAAATAACTAACACATGTGACAGCGTGGTCATCACCTCAGACGCCTTCAACTCCAAGATGCAGCCTGCCCGTCACCGCATGGTCTACGCCCTTCTCCGCGACGAGATGGCCCAGGAGAACGGCATCCACGCTCTCCAGCTGCGCACCATGACTCCCGAGGAGGAAGCTCGCCAAAGGAAGAAGAAGGAAGCCGAAGCCGCTGCCCGCGCCGCCGCTGAAGCTGACCAGGAATGAACAACGAGACAACAAAAGAACACAGGCACTCGAAAGAAAGAAAAAGAATGTCTTCTCACGAAGAAAAAAACAACAACTATAATGACCACTAATGACAGGAATGGAATGACGACAGTTTTTAAAATGGACTCAGGAACAACCGGATTTTTTTTTTACTCTCAGCAAAACCGAAATCAACAAAATATATTGGGCAAGCAGAAAGGGAAACAAACAATCACAAACACAAAAAAAAAAAGAGAAGAAGACAACGTCGATGATGATGATGGGCAGCAGATGTGTCCACGGCGCGAGATATTTTGGGACCTGAAAAGAAAAATTGTACGATATATACCCCCCCGTGGAAAAAATGAGGACACGACCTACGACTTGGCGGAGGGAAATGATTTCGTTTACGGAACGATCGAGAGAGTGAAAAGGGGGAAGTTTTCTTGGGGATGAAGAGAGGAAGGGGGGAAAAGGCGACTTGGAACCTACCACCTCAGGGGAAGACTCTTTTATCACAATAACTCTCGATCTTCTGCATCGTCGCCAATACTTTGTCAGTCCTTTAATCAGGCTAGGTTGGTTCTCTCGGTCGAACCTGCTAGCTTAACCATAGATATGTTATGTTGCCCACGCACAATAGACAGTTCTTTCCGCTACAAATATTGATTGCTATGGATATATAATTTCTTCTTCATGTCTATTGATTGCTACAAAGTCTTTGTTCAGGGCTAAAAAGATGTCTACGTTTCGTAATGCTAAACATGCTTTTGAAAGAGTATGCTCGCCATTAACCAGTAACAGCGAGCAAACATATGGGTATCAGAATTGAACAAAACAAAAAATATATGTACGGACGCCGGCTCGAATTCCCCAATCAGTCACTCCATCGATACATTACTTTTCATGAAAACCAGGCTCTTACTCTCTTCAACGTTTGGTTTCTGTCCGTCTACTGCTGCTGCTCCTAACAGCCTGGGTAACCGTTGCAGGCGTTGGTTTGACGACTTGTCTATTTCTGCGGAGGTGTTTCAAAAACTTTGCACGTCTCCTTTCCTCATGCATCGTCGACGTAGGGCTGGCGCTACTGCCCAAACTGGCGCGACTCCTCGAGGCAAGCTTTTCCAAATATGGGGACGGCCGAGGACCCCTCCTTATTGATGATACTGGATCTGGTATAGATGATGGTGGTAGCATTGATGGTTCTGGGATTTTGGGTGAAGGGGGAGGAGGCGCCTGGGTTGTGACGTGCTGAGTTCGTGAGGGCTCGGGCTGCGCTTGTAACGTAGTCCTGCGAGTCTTGGATGACGGGGGTAGTGCTGGGCTCTGTTCTGTCGTTTCTGACCTTCGCTCTGGCCTCTGTGTTGGCCTTTTCTCTAGCATTTGCTTTGGCTGTTGCGTTGGCCTCTGTTTTGACCTTTGTTCTGGCCTCCGCTCTAGCCTGTGTGTTGGCCTTTGCTCTGGCCTTTGCTCCGACCTCGGCGTTGTACCTGACCGCATCTCGTGCTCCGTCTCTTTTCCTGCGGCTACAGACGGCCTCCGCATGGAGCTCGATACATGAGCTGGCAGGATCTCGGAGAGAGTTATGTCCATAGCACTCTCGTACGATGCAACGGGCGGCGAGGGACTTGGAGCTTTCTTGCCCGGCCTCTTTAGAACCGGGCTCGAAACGTCTTGTTCATCGCTCGACTCCTCATTCTCTGAACTCGTATAAATACTGAGCTCGTCCCCATCCTTCTTTTTGAGAAGCTTCTCGTTCACTTCGATAAACTCATCAGGGTACATCCTCATGATGTGGCTAAGATTACCCCTGTGAACTAAATGCTTGGTAAAGACTGGGGGATCTGTCTGCTTGTTGAACCATTTAATGGCAACCATGGCTGGCCTCCGGGTCCCATCGACGTACTCCTTATAGTATCGTGGGAAAGCCCGGATGAACTCGTCGTACATATAATCTCGAAGTAGCTTTTTTGAACGAAGGTAGTTCAGATACACGCATGCGGTGATGAAGTGGAGCTTGGTACCTGCTGCCACCCGGCCACCGTCACCACTTGCATACGTGGGGTAATGTTGTACAAATGTTTCAAACGGCTCAAGAGGAGCTCCTGGAGCTATGCTTGACGGAACAGCTGAGGGTGGTTGCCTAGCCACCTCGTGGTTGACCAAAGGCTTGTGAGAGTTTGTCGATGTGATTCGTTTTGGTGGGCCCATTGGTGTTGGGGTAGTTTGTTGCTGGATACGCCGTTGCTGAGCTTGTTGTTGCTGGGCTTGCCGTGTGGACGGTCTAGCCTGGTTCGCAGCACTTCTGACATTAGGGAGGGATTTGGATTTCAACGCAGACACCGAGTGACGGTTAGAAGGCTTTCTCGTGTCTTCTTGACTGTCGGTTGACGGTATTGTCACCTCGGCCCGATCAGTTCCCTCGTCTTCTTCACCCCTGTCCTCGTTACCCTCGATAGACTCTCTTATAGACTCCTGGGTAGCCGGCACCTTGTATGTACTGGGAACGAAAGAATCTGATGAAGCCGGTCTCGAACTATCAACTGCTGGGGGCATTATTGTAGGTTTGAGACGCTCCTTTTCGGGGTAGTTCCTCTTCTTCTTCTTACCAACGTCGTCAACGTCGATGGGCTTAAAGACGAGTCGGCTTTTCCCCCTTTCCGACCTGCCAGTCTTCTCTGGGGATGCTTTATTTGCGACGGCTGGATCCAGGCCTGATGATTGTGTGGAATTGCTCGGCTGGGCGCATGGTGGTGTAGCCATGGGTTTGTCTGTAGATGGTAGAGGCGGCACGGCTCGGTTGGAACGAACCGCACTTTGGTTAATTGAGATATTCACGAGCGACTGGGCATCTGGGATCCTTGTTTCCATGTCATCTTCAGATTCTGACGGAGGTGGGTTCTCAAACGTTGGTACCGAAGGTCGTTGTCGTTGTAGTGGACCTGGCCTTGTGGAGCCTGTTTCTGGGGTCTCGTGCACGATTTGCGATTGTGTAGTTGTTTCAACAGCTACCTGTATAGGATTTGCTTTCTTAGGCTGATCGCGTGGTGGACTGGGACTCCATGGTATTAACCGTTCGGGGGATGATTGGGGTGGTCTCTCGGAATTGGCCTTTGGAGTGGTCTCATCGCCATTTCGCATGCGCTTGCTGCTAACCGGCGCAACAGGACTGGCACTTCGTTTCTTCGACTTTGGAGTTTGCCCTTGCGACTTTCTCTTCTGGGCGAGATGTGCTGCCTTGGCTGCTTCCAGGATGTGATAGGGAACGTTGACCAGACCGTGAGGTTGGTTCCTCAGGTCTACTGCCCAAGAATCTTGCTTCTCCAGTAGTTTTCTCTGATCAGAGGGAATTTTGGCAGCGCGGCTTCGGGACACGGGAAGGGGCGAAGTGGAAGACATCGTCGTGAGACTGCCCTGCACCAGTCAGGGTGGACGTTACATGGGCTGTGGTGGTCGTGCTCGATGATGGTGTTGTACGACGAGGCAAAGGGATCGGTGGAGGGGAACGCGGCGAGGATCGACTATGATGATTTGCGATGCGCATGTGCAGATGATGTTCATGCAGATGCGAAGATCGGTTGGCAGTGTCGAATTACGTAGTGACGCTCAAGTCAAGTGATGAATAATACAGTGAATATCTTGAAACAAATGGCAGCGCGACGCGACGGGTAATTTTGGGCCGTGTAGAAATTGGATCTGCGGGGTCTTATTTTTTTTCTTTAGGTGTGGTAGGAGGTGGCTCGTGCTCGATCAGCGCCAAGTCATCGGTACTTTTGAGTTCTTATACTGCGAGACCATCCATGCATGTGCAAGCCTCAGGTAGTTCAGGCTGGTGCAACTCTACCTGCACTGCAGTGACTTGCTCAGCACAAGGCAATAACGTTGTTGTCAAGATGTTATAGGATAAACCTGACGAAATGTCTTAATTACATAGGTAGTTTCTGATAGCACAAACTGCATTTGTTGTTTCAAGTTTAGTGCTACTAGATTAGTAGGTAGTAGTTAGGTAGTAGATAGTAGGTCGTTGACAGTAAACTGGTGGCCTAACCCCCCCTGTCATCAACAGCTGTCCCGCACCCGCTGTGTTGCAAGGGTCTGACGCCATCACGCATTCTCTACATCCATCTCGGATGCCCAAGGACTGTTCTCGACCTTGAACTTTGCCCAAGCACAATCGTGATTAGCTGTGCGGGCTGTCATAACCCTCTGTGCCGCAGCACCCTGCTTATGACCCTTCGTCATTCTGCTTCCTTGCACCTTGAACATCGGGATTAACCTGCACTATCCTGTCTTGCCCACAGCAGCTTCACCGATCAGCGAACCCTGAAGATCGACCTCCCCGCTCGCCGCCTCTCTATTTATCGACGGCCTGTCTGATTCCTTGTCTTAAAAGCATCTGCGACACCCATCATGCTGTTGATATCCCGCGTCCGATCCTTGGCCGTTGTGTTTGTTTGAGAGTCCTGAAGCGGACAAACGTCACATGTGTTGGGTCTTAGACATCTAGGACCCTTCATTCGACCATCGCCGGATACCCGCATACCAAATCCCAACTTTGCACTCTTCGAGCCGCTTTTGATTTCCTTCCATCAGCCTTGTCACTGCTGATTATCGAGATAACTACCTCGTCAATATGTCGCCGCCTAGGGCTGGCTCTATAGCGTCAGAAAGCCCTGTTCGAACCCGTCGTGATTCTATCAGTTCGATTACTACCGGCCAACTTGCCCACGCACTCGACAAGATACACACCTCTGCAAGCCAGAGTGATTCTCTTACTACCTTTAATGACTTTGCGCCGCCTCCGATAGCAGTACCGACCTCGGACGGTAAAGGACTTACCGGTGATCTCGTTCAGCAAGGATTCAGCGGTCTCTACAGTCGACTAAGGGAAGCTGTAGGTGGGGGTCCAAAGTCGCCCCTGGAACCAACTTATGGAGAAAGGTCAGAGCCTTCTTCGAAAAGAACATCGATCACTGCGAATCATGGCTCGAAAGTCTCCATCAGCTCGCTGAGCCGAGCCGAGACTGGTGCATCCATTTCCACTACCTCCTCGCAAGCTATACCCAACGATGGAGCTTCAACACAAGCAAGCGGCGGCACTATCGAGCCCCGACCGCAAGCGCAGTCATCCAAACCATCGAGCATCAGCCTTATGTCTAATCAAAAGGCCAGCTCTACAAACCGTCAAAGCTTTTCAAAGAAGGCTCCCAGCTCTATCGCCGCTGACCCGACTATTGCTCCTATCACGGTACACAGAGACCCTAGTAACACCACTTTGCGCACCGAAGACAGCGGCGGTGTCGGGTCCAGTCGAAAAAGTGTAAGCAGCCGGGTCGACTTACAAGCACATCTAACAACAGCCGAATCATCGGCCAGCTTATTTGATGCAAAAGATGGCAAACTCCCGCCTAGGTCGAAGCGTGACGATACCTCGAGTATAGATGAGAGCCTCAAGAGCCCGACAAGCCCCAGAAGCGCACATCACCACCGCACGCCCTCGCTGCAGACCTTACAGACACGCAGTCTTCGCAGCCCTTCCGTCACTTCGTCTTTATTATCGCCTGACAGTGTAAGGAGAAAGCCTGCCGTTATTGATCGCATCAGTCGATCCAAATCTCCTGGTGACCAGAATTCAAGAGAATCTTCCTTGGACAGAGGTACTGCAGAGCCCAGCCACGTCAGCACGTCTGCACATGATTCAGTATGCCACGATTCCTTCTCTCATAATCCAAAACCACAGAAGATGGCCTCGGGAGATTTCAGAATACCTGGTACTGTGACCAGCAATGAAGAGGCCTCGGAACAGGTCAACGCACAGCTTGACCGCATGCGAAAACAGGTCTTGAGTAAGGAGTTCTGGATGAAGGATGATACTGTCAAGGAGTGTTTTCTCTGTCAGACGCCATTTAGTGCTTTCAGACGAAAGCATCATTGCCGCACCTGTGGCTGCATCTTTGACTCAAAGTGCACCACAGTCATATCAGGAGAAAGGTTTGGCGTGCAAGGTTCGTTGCGGGTTTGCAAGCGATGTCTTGAGGTCATCACCAGACGATTTGACGGGAGCGGCTCAGATGACTCTGGAGATGAGCAATCATTTATGCCCAGATTCTTTGGCTCAAACCACGCAAAGTCCCCCAGCAACGCTAGTCAATCTAAGCCAAGAGACAATGAGTCTGGGGTCGCTTCCGAAGGGTCAGAAGACTCTAGGACTGTTTCAAGACCTGTAACGACACCCATGATGGCTATACCTGCAACGCGTCGCCTTGGGGAGTCTCGTACTGCAGCTATTTTGGAGATCGATGCGCCGCAGTTAAGCAGACCTGGCTCTTCACGATCTCTCAAGTCGCTCAGTGCGAGACCACACTCATCTGCAGGTCATAAGAGACACCACTCCAAACATAGCGGCTTCCTTAACCGATTCAAGCCTGCGCCAGAGGAGAGGGCGCCTTTCCGACGTGTGGTCGACGATGAGAATGCTAAGAAGCCAAAGTTTCCAGCCTTCCACGACGATAACATCATCGATCCTGAGCTGGCTGATTACATGTCCGACGAGTCAAGCGAGGATGAACAGATGAGCCTCTTCGCAACGATGACGGGCGATTTGCAGCCTGGGAGCCTCGGCGACGACAAGTCAGAGCTTACACCTTACGTCAATGCTAATAGGAAATATCGCCATAGGGCAGGTGAAAAAAGCATTAGCGGTATGAGCTTCGCAAGCAGAAGTGGAATCGATGACCTCCCTGGCAGTCTCGGGGCCTATCGACGACCACCAAGGCGACGGAACACTAGCAATGTTGGTGGTAGTATACATTACTTGCCATCGCCGCGCCCAAAGTCTGGTGTATACAAGGGGCCATCACAGTCGTCTGAAATGCTCTTTTCATTGGATACGCCTCATCACAGTGCAAGCCAAATCACTAGAAGTGATTCTTTACAGCACAGGAAGGCGCCCAAAGTCGAGCTCAACTCATCGAGCTTGAGACATGTTGACAAACTCCTTCATCAGTTGCTAGACGATGCAGAAATCCCAAATCCCCCGGCATGGCAGAAGGCCCTGGTCCCTATCCTTTTGCGAGCGACGGACGATGTGGACCCTGACGTTGCAAAAGGGGAAGATATGGACATCCGGCATTATGTCAAGCTGAAACGAATCCCGGGTGGTAAGCCTGGCGATACAGCCTACATCTCGGGTGTTGTCTTTACCAAGAATTTGGCATTGAAGAGTATGCCACGCAGGATCACCAATCCTCGTGTCATGCTTGTAACATTCCCCATTGAGTATCAGCGACATCAACAGCATTTTATGAGCTTGCAACCCGTCATCGAGCAAGAAAAAGAGTTTCTCCGTGTTGTGGTACAGAGAATCACGAATCTTCGTCCACAAGTTCTCCTCGCGGAGAAAAGCATATCCGGCGTGGCATTGCAATACCTGTCTGATTCAAACATCTCGGTGGCATACAATGTTAAGCACACAGTCATTGAGGCAGTCTCGCGATGTGCTGAAACAGATATCATCTCCTCTCTCGATATGCTGGCCCTGCCCGTTCAGATTGGACGCTGCTCAAACTTCGAAGTCCGCACATTTGTCAACAATGACTATCCTGGTCGCAAGAAGTCATACATCTTCCTTTCCGGTTGCACGCCCGAGCTTGGATGCACAATCGCGCTGAGAGGTGCTAACAGCACGGTTCTCTCAAACGTCAAGCATATCATGGAGTTCATGGTTTACGTTGTTTATAACCTGAAGCTTGAGTCGAGCCTCCTGAGGGATGAGTCTATTGAGCTTCCGGAAGGCGGCGAGTCCATGGCAAACTCCGTGCAGCTACCAGTGGAAAGTGCCAGGTCTCAGAGTGTCAGTAGTACTGACCACTCGAGAGACGGTCCCGCTGTTGTGGTTAATCACCCTGCGAGCGAAAGTGAACAGCCGTCCCAAACTACTGTGGACAGCTCCAGTATTACCGAGGCTGACGATGCTGGCTCCCTTGAGCAGTCAGGTCAACTGACTGAAGAACGTGCACGTTCGAAGTCTCTCCCTCTCCAGGAGCAGCCCGAACCTGCTGTCCAAGACCAGACAAGTCAAGTTCCAGATGACATCCCAATGCCAACTTACTACAGCGACATGGTGGCCAAATACGAAACCAAAATCTTGTCCGCTTCTCCATACGTCAAGTTTACTCAGCCTTACCTTTTGATGAAGGCACGCGAGCAGGAGAGGCGACTACTTTATTTGCGCCGGCTTCGTGATCACGATCATCTCACTGAAAATACTAATCCTGAGAAAACAGATCCTGAGAAGGCAGACCCTGAGAAAGCAGATCCACCTCGGTTCCAACTCATCAAGCCCGAGATGGTCGAAGCGATAGGCCACAAGGCACCGAAGCAGGTTACGGAAATTCTACGGGCTGTTCATGATGCTGAGTACGACAAGGCCTTGTACAATTACCAGACCCAAACACGTCAATGGGAGACGTACATCCAGGGCAACCTCGACCTTTTTGATCCATACTCTCATCAGAACATAGTCGTTCTCTATTCCGTCATCTGTACGGAGACCAAGATCCCTTGTACCGAACCATCTCTGGTGGCCATAAATTTCTACGATGAACAACACATCGACACTGGCATGGACCCCGATTGTACCTTGGGCCAATACATCGAAGATCTTGCATACACCATGAACCAAGTCTGCACTTCTAATGGTTGCGAGCGCAGGATGCTAGAACACCACCGAACTTATGTGCATGACCAGTCTCGCATCACAGTCTTTGTTGAGAACCTGCCAGCCAACTCTCCCATGGCTGACCTTGACGGTATTACGATGTGGACTTATTGCAAGATCTGCAAGAAGGACACTGAAGAAAGAACCATGTCAGAAGCTACTTTCAAATACTCGTTTGGCAAATATCTCGAGCTGCTCTTTTGGGGGCGCGGACTGAAGATGAAAGACATGCATGACTGTCCTCACGACCATCACCGAGACCACGTTCGATATTTCAGTCTTCAGGGTGCTCGAATTCGCATCCATTGGGACCCTATCGATCTATTAGAGATTGTTGTGCCACGAGCAAGGATCACATGGAAAGTGACGAACGACCTAAAGCTCAAGAACGAGATCTTTGCAAGAATGGAAGAAAGATGGGCCAAATTCATGACGTCGGTCAAGTCAAGGCTTATGTGTATTAGAATTGACAGTGTCCTGCCTGAAAAAGCAGATCTGTGCAAGTGCGAGGTTGATCGTTTGACAGCCAAGGCCAAAGAGGATCAACCACTCATTGTGAAGAGACTGCAAGACATCTACGTCAAGTCGAAGTACTATGAGGTGGTGCCTTTCAACAGTATCGTCCGGGAGATGCTTGAGAAAGCTGGGGAATGGGACCAAGCGTTTACCAAATTCGAAGCTGACTTCCTGAGCGACAAAGATATGCGCCAGTTGACAATCATGCAACTGAAGAAGATGTTCACTGACAACGAGTCGAAGGAGTCGCTCGCGTCAAATGAGGGCACTCCATCAACCGTCGACAGCGAAGAGCGACCTTCTCAGACATTTACCGAAGAGGAAGGGAAGAGCACACAACCCACGGACTACACCGACAACAGTATGGAGGCTAGTGTTACTTCATCAAAGCCTATCGATGAAAAGGACGTTCCCGATGATGATGATGATGATGGCAAAGTAGAGATTCCGGCAGAGGGTGCTATCGAGCGAGTAGAAGCATTGGATCTAGCTTGTACGCCTTTAACAGCGTCTAACCCTCCTCCTGAGTATTTCCAGCCCGGCGATGTCTTGGAAGATCTTGACGACCAAGAAACTCCTCTTGCTATCGACCCTGAACAAACACCAAAAGCACCCAGCAAACCATTCGACGGGGCTTTTACCAACCCTGCTGAGCCTATCCCATCGCCTATGGACGCGTTGCCTTCTCCTGTGCCTTCCTTAGCGGAGAAGGTGGATCAAGTGCGACGAGAGCAAGGTCCATCTTCGATACCTACGCCTACTGGAGAGCGTGCACCATCTCGCAAGACTGGACAGGCGGTATCTCCTCCTATGGTGAGGGCGACTTCCCACCCAACCCGTGCACTGGCTAGGACACAGTCTTGGAAGGGCCTTGCTACCAAGGAGTCAAAGACGAATACTTCCGAATCCACAGGATCTGACTCAACAACAGCTGAAGGGTCGATCAGAGTGGATAAGAAGCTCTCTGATCGCTTGGGGTTAAGAAACTTGAAAGACAGAGGTAAGGCGACTGCTTCAGGAATCCCGCGATTTGTCCATAAGAAGAGAGAGACCAAGGTTTCAACGCTTGCAAAGCACTTTGAGCAGCTCAGCCGTGAATTCGAGAAGGAGCGTATCAGAGACCGCAAGAAGCGTGCTGCAAGCATGCGTCAACCTCGAGCTATGCTACCTAGAACCACCACAAAGGCCATTGTTGAGGTTTACGATGATGTGAACGAAGCTTTCGAGGAGCCGAGCCCACCTGCAGACAGTGTCGCTGAACGTGAAGCTAGTAAGCGGGCTGGCAGCACTGCTTCACGAATGTCTGAGTCGCGGCAAAGAACAGACCCTGTTTCTGAGCCACTAACGCCTGCTGAACCACCTGCGAGCATAGAAGAACAGCAACATGGCAACCGGAGACAGCAGCACGAGGATGACGAACAGCACCAAGACCTTCAAGATAAAGAACAGGAAGAAAAGGACGAGAAGATGGAAAAAGAGGACAACGATGATCATACTATCGCCAACACCAGTCAGACGTTTTCCGATGATGAAGAAAGGGCTGCCGATCTCGAAAACTCGGTCACAGAGGAGTATCTACACGATATCAAGGAGATCGCAGACTCGGTAGACGCAAGCGAGATTCCATTGGAGCTACCTAAACATCAGAAGACGAGCTTGATGAAATATCTTACCAACTTCTGGGCTGAGCGAGGTGCGAGCGGTTGGCACCAACTCGAATACCCGGTCAACCCTAGCGATCACATCTTTGTCGATTCTGATATTATCGTTCGGGAGGACGAGCCAAGCTCAGTAATTGCGCTCGCCCTCAACAGCGAAGACTACAAGGGCAAGCTGCGCAACATCCGAATAGAAGCACAGGAGAACATACAACGCGAGAGTGACAGCGGTATGGAGGGAGAGCCCAAATCTCTCCCTTCTGAAAGTATCGACTGGGTATCGGAAACAGACCTGGAGAAGAGTCTGCTTCGTGTCACAGGAACTCATCTGAAGTATCAGTTCCGGGAAGGCACTGCCACGATGACTTGCAAGATCTTCTACGCAGAGCAGTTTGATGCTCTCAGGAGGAAGTGCGGTGTCGCAGAACGTATCGTCGAGTCACTCTCACGATGCCTCAAGTGGGATTCCAAGGGCGGCAAGACAAAGTCAGTGTTTCTCAAGACATTGGATGATCGACTCATTTTGAAGGTAAGTTCTATGTGATAATTAAGTCATGTGTTTCAGTCAGCTAACGTTGTTTAGTCCCTTTCTCCTATCGAGACTTCGGCTTTCTTGCGATTTGCTCCTGGCTACTTCAATATCATGGCGGAAGCACTATTTCACGATTTGCCCTCTGTGATCGCCAAGATGCTGGGCTTCTTCCAAGTCTTTATCAAGAACCCAGTTACGGGAACTGACATCAAGCTGGACCTTCTAATCACTGAAAACCTCTTCTACGACCGCACCGCAACAAGAATCTTTGATCTCAAGGGCTCTATGCGTAACCGCAAGATTCAGTCTACTGGTGAGCAGAATGAGGTCCTTCTCGACGAAAACATGGTCGAGTACATCTATGAATCGCCTCTGTTTGCAAGAGAACATTCAAAGAAACTACTCCGTGCTTCGGTATGGAACGATACATTGTTCTTGGCAAGGCAGAACGTGATGGACTACTCGCTCATGATTGCTGTTGACGAGGCCCGCAAGGAGCTTGTGGTTGGTATCATTGACTGCATTCGTACATACACGTGGGACAAGAAGCTCGAAAGTTGGATCAAAGATCGCGGATTTGCTGGTGGAGGCCGCAATCGACCTACCGTCACAAGTCCCAAGGAATACAAGTCTCGATTCAGAGAGGCTATGGCAAGGTATGTTACTGATATCTTTACCTGAAATTGTTCGAATACTGACTGCTGGCTAGATACATCTTGCAGGCGCCCAACTGTTGGCATTTGTTCAACAATCCTCAGTACCCGCATTACTATGGGCGCGCTAGGTTCGAAGAGCCCGAAATGCTTCGCTGAAGCACGTATAGAAAGACATAAGACAGGTGAAAAGCACAATTCAAGGGAAGACTATACATGTAGTTCATGACATCCATTGTAAACGTTAGAGGGGGGTTGCATTTTTGTTATATGTACAAGCAAGGATCAGCGTCGTTATAGGTGTTCACGAAAGCATTCACACAAGAGAGCGGTATAAGCGGTACAGTTGAGCTAAATTATATACGAGAAATGCATTGAATGATAGATTTCGCTGCTTTATTAGAGGCAACAAAGCAAGTTCTTTCTCTATTATTGAAGTGTGACTTTTGTTCAAGTTTATTCATGATGCTTTGGGGGGGCTGTGACACCTGTATCGCCTATAAGCCACTAAAACTTGCCCATCATCTCATCTCATCCACTTCTCCATCCAAAGTAAACTGAACATATGCACACAAACGTCACATCAAGAACAAGGAGATAAAGATTCAATGTCGATTGAATTAAACTGGGAGACACTCACGAGTGGCCCTGATGGTGACGCTCTCGCTGAACGCATCCGGGAATTCGTCCACGATAAATTCCAGACGGTTCCGCTACCAAAATTCATCCGCTCAGTAACAGTACACGGTTTCGACTTTGGAACTATCCCTCCAACGCTCGAGCTCAAGGACATCACGGACCCATTACCGGATTTCTACGAAGAAGACTTGGATGACGATGAAGAGGATAGCGAAGATGAACCGTCGCCTCCACCGCCACCTCCGGAACCAGCGAGGATGAGGCCTGGTCCTGCGCCGTGGGGAGGATCCACGAGGAGAGGTGGTGGATTGAGAAGCGATGTGCTAAGAAATGAAATGTTGGGCCATGACTTGGGAAGTCCTTTCCTAGGAACGTCGACGCCGGGAATTCTAGGAGGTTCAGGTCTGGGATATTTTCAGAGTCATCTTGGTACGGGCACACATACGCCTTTGGCGGCTGTTGCAAGTGCACATCACACCAGCTGGATGAGTGTACCAGGAACTCCAGCTCGCGAATGGGGGACTCCGAGCCACACCCGGAACCCTTCGCAGAGCAGTCTCACGTCTGTGGACAACTTCAAAGCCAGCCTCGATCCGCTTCAGAGTCTGCGTGAAAAGGGAAGTGTGTCTACGCTTGCGCCTACGTCAGTCGAGGCGTCACGGCCACCGACAAGGGATACGCATCTTGGCGGTTCAGCGATTGTTGATGACGATGAGGAAGAGGAGGGAGAGGAAGAAGCTGGACGACGACCGCGGGAGCCTCGTGTGGAAGATGTACAGGCTGTCTTTAGGATACGCTACAACGGCGACATACGATTGAACCTTACAGCGGAGATTTTACTCGATTATCCCATGCCTAGCTTTGTGGGTATCCCGCTAAAGCTCAACATTACTGGTTTGACCTTTGATGGTGTGGGTGTGCTGGCGCATATTCGCAAGCGTGTGCATTTTTGCTTCCTTGGTCCAGATGATGCGCTTGCGGCTGTTGGTCCTGATGACACCGAGGAAGACTCCAAGGGTACTACTGGCGCTGCAAAGAACGAGCATCACAAGCCGAGATTCGGTGGTCTTTTACAAGAAATTCGTGTGGAAAGCGAGATTGGAGAACGGGTTGGAGGAAAACAAAGTCTCAAGAATGTGGGCAAGGTTGAGAGATTCGTGCTTGAGCAGGTCCGAAGGATCTTCGAGTCGGAGTTTGTGTACCCCAGCTTCTGGACCTTTTTGGTGTAAATTATATGTATCGTGGATTATGAAAAATGAAGGTTCGTGGGTATATAGACTAAGAACACCACTTCTAATAGCCATGTAGACATTTGGCGCAAGCATGCATCTTCGCTCTCAAAAAGACATCATCAACACATATACAAAATCATCATATCACTCAAGTCAAAGTCCTTCTAAATCCCTGGTACGCCTGCTGAATATCCAGCTCCAGTTCGCGCGCCTGCTCCTCGCTCAACTCGTCCGTCGCCCTCATCTGGTTGAGGGTGATGAGCCATTGTACGATCTTGCCGCGGTTCTCAAAGTCCTTGTCTGTAACGCGGTTTACCGATTGGATCACGTCAGAGAGGAGGGGGTGCAGCTGGTCTTTGGAAAGGAGGCCGAGCTTGACTGCGTCGAGGAAGGTGATGAACTCTTGGGTGGCTTCGAGAATTAAAACACCGCTGGTGTTGTTGGCGGCTGCGGTGGGAGCGGGAGTTGGCGCTGAGGGGGCTCGGTCGATGGTTGTGGATGGCATGCCGACACGAATGCGCTCTGTCGCGCGAGGTGCTTCGAGCTATACGGATGTTAGTTCTCGATATGGACTGCCAATTGGGATACCAGAGAGTATCATACATCCCATCTGGCCTTGAATTCTTCTAGATCCCCGAATTCCCTGGCGATAGTCTCATCCGCCAGCAGCGCTTTGTACTGCCTCAGCGATCGCTCGCAGATTTCTGTGTACTCTGCTTCTGGGACAGCATCTTTAAGAAAGGCCTTTTCGAGTTCATCGAGTGTTATTATAATGCTAAAGAGCTCGGCGAGTGACTCTTGGAGATCGCGCTCGGCACGGGTGTTTGTAAGTTTGACTTCCTAAACTCGGCTATTAGCTTGGTTATGACACAAGTCGAATTGTTTAGTACCTCGTCGAGATTTATAGTGGCAGAAAGACTCGTGTTAGGAACATAACTATGAGGAGTTGGCGCATAGCCTTGTCGTGGGATCATTATGAATGCGGCATTGGTTTGTTACTGTACAAGGTTCCAAAGTAATGCGCCGCAATAGCTTCAGGTGGGATGCCTGCGGGACATAACAGTTACGTAGGGGACCTGGCCTCAGGGTACCAGAAGAATTGGCCGCTGGGAACATAAGAGACGAAATTAGTAGGTCATTTTATGCTACTAAAACTATAGTCTTTAGGCTAATTATTTTT
>NC_031951.1:852933-919042 GCF_000303195.2 Fusarium pseudograminearum CS3096
AGTAGGTCATTTTATGCTACTAAAACTATAGTCTTTAGGCTAATTATTTTTGTATCCTAAGTTTAGGAGGTCAACTTTTCTGCTACCCAGTAGCCTGGCAGAATATCCACACCGCCTGTCGTTTTCGCTGATCTTCCCTTATCGATAAGCTCGCAGCAAAAATTTTGGTTTTTGGTTTGGTTCCAGAGAGACTCTAATAAAGACCCATACAAAACTTACAAAACAAAACCACCAAAAGTCGAATTCTTCAATAGCCAAGGCGCATACAAGTTTTCAAAATGGCGCCAGGCAAGAGGAATCTCAAGGCGACCAAGAAGTTCGAGAAGAAGCACCTAACAGGCACATTGGAGAAGCGCAAGGCCGGTGCCAAGATCAAGCAGCGCAAGCAGATCCAGGACAAGCAGAAGCTCAGAAGATCAAAGGATGCCGAGTCCATCAGGAATGACAAGGACGCCGAGGCCAAGAAGCCCACCGCCAAGGGCAAGAAGATCAATGACATGAGCGTTGACGAGTTCTTCGCCGGCGGCTTCGATGAGATTATCGACGACAAGGAGAAGCTTGGAGGAGGAAAGCGCAAGAAGGACGGCCAGGCCGTAGAGGACAACGAGGATGACTCAATGGACGAGCAGCCCCTCGCCGCCGGCGACAGCGACGACGATATCGAAGAGGCGGACGACCTCGGCATGAGCAAACAGACCATGGACGAGCTCGCAGAGAAGGACCCCGAATTCTACAAGTTCTTGAAGGAGAACGACCCCGAGGCTCTCGACTTTGACGACAACGCCGATCTCGCAGAGGTCGATGCGCTCAGCGGCGACGACGAGGACGAGGACGAGGACGAACAAGAAGACGAGCAGCCCAAGAAGAAGCAAAAAAAGAGCAAAAAGGCCGAGGCCGAGACAGAGGATGTCGCGGTCGCGCAAGGGAACGAATTGACCCGTGAGCTTGTTGCTTCATGGAAGAAGGCCATGACTGAGAAGAAGTCCCTGCGAGCTGCCCGACAAGTCGTTCTGGCGTTCCGTTGCGCTGCGCACTTGAACGAGGACGATGATGAGGAGTCTCAGCAGCGATATGCTATCAACAGTCCCGAGGTCTTCAACGATATCCTGCTCCTTGCCCTCAAGGAGATCCCTACGGTTATGAACCACCATCTCCCCGTCAAGGAGTCAGCCTCCGGAAGAGTCCACGTCCAGACCGAGTCAAGAAAATTCCACACCTTGTCTCTACTGCTCAAGACATACACCTCTTCCCTCATGCACCTCCTGAGCACTCTCTCCGACGACAAGACCCTCAAGCTCACCCTTTCCTCCATCACCCCCATCCTCCCTTACCTCCTCTCTTTCAAGAAGCTCGTCAAGGCTCTCGCCAAGTCCGTCGTCAACTTCTGGGCCCAGCCTGCTAGTTCCGAGACGACGAAAATCACAGCGTTCCTTGTTCTACGACGCCTCGTCGTGATCGGTGACAAGGGTATCCGCGAGACAGTCCTCAAAGCCGTTTACCAAGGTCTCATCCAGGGCTGCCGTGTCACAAACGCCAACACTATCCAGAGCATCAACCTCATGAAGAACTCTGCTGCTGAGCTCTGGGGCATCGACCAGGCCGTCGGCTACACTACCGCTTTCTCCTTTATCCGCCAGTTGGCTATCCACCTGCGCAACAGTATCGTGCACAACAAGAACGACGCTTTCCGCATCGTCTACAACTGGCAGTACACCCACTCTCTCGACTTCTGGTCATGCGTTCTCGCCGAGCACTGCAGTCCCATGAAGGAGGCCGAGTCCGGAAAGGAGAGCCAGCTCAAGCTCCTCATCTACCCTCTCGTCCAGGTCACTTTCGGGGCGATGCGCCTGATCCCCACCGCCGTTTACTTCCCCTTCCGCTTCCACCTCGTCCGCTCACTTCTCCGAATTTCTCGCGCCACCGGCACTTACATCCCCCTCGCCTCACCCCTTCTCGAGGTCCTCACCTCAACTGAGATGAAGAAGGCCCCCAAGGCCGCTTCCCTCAAGCCCTTCGACTTTGCCACATCATATAAGGCACCCAAGTCGTACCTTCGCACTCGTGTTCTACAGGACGGTATCGGTGAGCAGCTCGCCGAGCTTCTGAGCGAGTACTTCATGCTGTGGGCCACATCCATTGCCTTCCCTGAGCTCGCCCTCCCTGTCATCATCCAGCTCAAGCGCTGGCTCAAGCAAGCCCGCAACAAGACCTCTGGCAACAAGAACGCCAAGCTCGCCGGCCAACTTGTTCTTCTTGTCCAGAAGCTCGAGGCCAACGCCAAGTTCATCGAGGAGAAGCGCTCCAAGGTCGACTTTGCCCCCAAGGACCGCGCCCAGGTTGACGCTTTCCTGCGTGACTTTGACGCTTCCAAGACACCCCTTGGAGCTTTCGTTGTTGGTCAGCGCAAGGCTCGCGCTGAGCGTGCCAAGCTACTCGAGGAGGCCAGAAGGGAAGACGACCGCAAGCGACGAGAGGATGAGAAGGCTGGTATGGAAGATGAAGTGATGGAGAGCGAAGTTGAGGACGACGACGAAGATGATGACGAGGAGATGGATGATGGCGCCGCTGACAGCGACGACGAGGATGATGAAGAGTAGATATAAAATATTTTGTGTTTTTTCTGGGCCGGTGTGTAAAACGGACATCATTTCATATTTGTTAGACCTAAATCAAGGATACCTTACCTACCTTTTCTCTGTTAAACTTCACAACCAACAGAACAGAACGATTAATAAAATTTGCCAAAGGGGTGTAATGAATTCAACTGAAAAATGTCTTCATAGTCATTCTCGCCAAATAATAGCGAGTCAAATTTGTACAAAACGCAATACACTAATTGATTGACCCTGGTAATTCCAAACTCCCCAAGTAGAGCCATCTAACCCGCGATGGTCAATACACCAGAACCAAAGAGCCAATTTCTTAACCAAAAACGCCTTTTCCATGGTTGATATCAAATTCCGCACGCCCATAACGCTTCATATCATCAACAGTCTCTTATAGCTCAGGGATACCCTCCCAAGTGAGTTGTTCGCTGTGACTTGTGACATCGCGGACTGTCATGCCCGTGATGTTGAGCACAGTCAGCTCGATCTCCTCCTCTGACATGGCCTGGCCAGCGGCCTTCTGGCCCTCAAGGACATCATACAGGCTGTAGATCTGGTCGTTCTTCGCCTCAAGTTGCTTGAGAAGTGTGCGGATGCTTTCAGCAAGGCTCACACGATCACGACGGCCCAGGGCCTTGTCGCGGCCGCTGTACTTGGCTTGGATACGGGTGAGCTCGAGTTGCAGGTGGTGAGACTCATCCTCCAGGCCCTTAATGACTACAGCAAGCGCGTGGCCAGGGTGCTGAGAAGGTCGCATAGTGTGATCCTCGACTAAGAGATCACGGTCCGTGACAGGGACAGGTCGTCGAATAGTAACGCGTTTCTTACCGGCGACAATATCGGCGGACGAGAAGATGCCACGGTGAGATGTGATGCGGCTGCAGACTGTGCAGTTTTTGCATTCGTGCCCGCAGAGATCGTCAAGCACTCTCTTGGCATCGGTCGAGAGAACAGGGCAGGTATCCTTGTCCACGCTCTTGATGTTATCAGCCGTGAGATCAGTCGTGGCCTGTTTGCGTGAAGATCGCGAATGGGATCGAGAGTGCTGAGACTTGTGACTTTGAACAGTCGAGTCCTTAGTGTTCGACTGCTTCTGCTCTGTTCCCTTGGTCTCCTTACGTGGCAAGGGAATAACGTCCAGTTGTGTCGAGTAATCGTTGTCCTGTGTGGTATTCTCAACTGATTGAGCACCGGTGGTCTCATCGTTGTCTTCAAGCGTGTCCATATCATAGGTATATGTCGCAATACCCTTCAAAGAGCTTCGCCTCTTAGAATCGGAAGTCGTTCGACGCTTGCTCCCCTGGTTTGCGACATTGGAGCTGCTCTTCTTTGACGTCTTTCCGGGGATTGAGAAAGCAACCTTTTGTTGGGTGCCGGATTTTGAACTCTTGCTCTTGTTCTGAGATTGCCTAGTTTCACTTTGGGCAGTGTTGTCGCGCTTGGTGTGTGTGCGAGTTTCCTCCTCCGTGACATCAGGGATAGTAGGCAGTCTAACACTATCATCAGTCTGCCCGGTGATCTCCTTGGTCTCGGTGGCCTGCACATTCTCGGCGGTATCAACGTTGTCGGTGTTGCTGTTCATGGTAATGTCAGGAATGAAGAAAGCCGATGTCATGTTCTCTTCGGTCTCGTCATCAAGACGAGCAGAGAAGTCTTCCTTAGGGACTGGACGGTAAGATTCCAATTGCTGCTTCAGGAAGACCACCTCCTCCTTGAGCTTCAAGTTTTTGGCATGAAGATCATTCGTAGTTCGGTCGAGGCCAGAATTCTGACGTCGAAGGAGCTTGTTCTCTTCAAAGTACTTTTCGTTGTGTCGCACCAGGCTTGCATTGTCCTCGCCAAGAGACGACTTATCCTGTGATGCATTCTGGAGTTCTTGCTGCAGGTTCTCGATCTCTTCCTTGGCAGCACCGAGTTCATGCTGGACACCTTCGAGGGTTTCGCGAAGATCCTCGTTCTCATCGACAAGAGCTTTGTTTGTCGTCCGTAGCGAACGGTTCTCACTAAACAAGGACTGGTGTCCATGTCGAACACCGTTGTTGTCACTGCGAAGGGACTCGATCTCCTCCTTCAGGGCCTCATAATCCTTTCGAAGGGTCTCATTTGCGGCTGACAGTGTCTTGTTCTCAATCTCTAGTGAGTCGCGTCCATGCTTGATAGACATGAGATCTCGTCGGAGAGTGTCGTTCTCACTGCGGATCTGATCTGTCGACTCAAGCTGTTTGTGCGTTGTCTCCAGTTCTTTTTGCTTCGTGCTCAGCTTGCGGGTAAGCTTGTTGATATCCTCACATGCCTCTTGTAGCTTCCTCACGGCACGGTCTCGTTCTTGAACCAAAGAGTCGTTCTCAATCTCGTTCAAGCTGTTCTTCCGGGAAGCTTGTTCTAAGCGAGATTGAAGAGTAGAGATTTCAAGTTCCAGACCTGCAATGAGTTAGTGGCCTGTTATTGAGTGGTAAAGTAATATGGCTTACGGTTCTTTTGGGCTACAAGATTATCGTTGGCTCGAGAAGAGTCATAGTCCATGTCGAAAGATTTTCGCGACTTAAGCTGAGCCTCCAATCGCTCAACCTGCTGCTGCAGATTCTCGGCGTATTCGTGAACCTTGTCGTAGTGCTCTTGGAGAGAAATAATCTCGTCGCGGATCATGTCCATCGACACAAAGATCTTCTCTTCATCTTCAGGCACCTCAACTTCGTCGACTTCAGCATGAGTGGTAAGAGATGGCTTCGCAAGACGATCATGAACTCTGCCATTCTTGACAAAAATGGGGACGCCGTTTTTCATAGAACCACTGAATCGAAGTGTGCCATCAACGAACTCCTCGAGGTGTGAGATGTCGGGCATGAAGAAAGAGCGGCCATTGCTCTCGTTATGGGCAGGGCTAGCGATGGATACCGGTGATGGTGGTACGGCAGTCAAGCTAGACTTGGCAGAAGACATGTTCGGTGATGACTTTTGCTGGTCCTGGTCTTCAAGATCAGGGCTTCTAGCCCCTCTGCGTAGACGGTCCAGAGCATCTGATAGAGATTCTTGTCGCTGCTGTTCGCCAGCCATTGATTCGGATGAGACTCGGTTGTGGACCTTGGATAGAGGGCTGGGGTTATGTTTGTTCTTGTTCCAGGAGTGGTAAGAGTGTCGTGCAGGAGACTTGGAGAGTATTGATGATAGGTCAGACTCGTTATCGACACGAGGTTGCATCTCGGAACGCGTTCTAGCGGAACCTTGCCAGGTGTTTTGTGTGATGTCGTCGATCTGAAACTTGATAGCAGGAGGCTTGTTCTCTTTGGACTCGGCGCTCATAGGTCGAGTGTCAGTATCGTCGTCGTAAACGGGCACCTCGCGTGTCTTGGGAGCACCGAAGAACTCGGGCCACTTGCGGTGGGCAGCCTCCCAATTGATAGGCGGGTTGCGAGGAGCAGTAACGCGAGCGATGTCCTCGTTGAGTCTCCGTGTAGACTCGCCGTCTGGGTCAGAAAAGACGGAAGAAAGTGTTGGGCTAACGGTGCCGTGAGAACCTGTGGATGATGGTGGGGAGTTGAATGGGTTATCGCGGTTTGCTTTCATCTCTCTAAGGATGCGGGAACGATATCGGTTGGCGGTGTCGACCTCCATAGCTCCTTCTCACGCGTTGTGTTGTGTACGTGAGTGAATAAAGAGGTTCGAGAATGTGACGATATTAATTAAGCGAGGATGGATGCGACAGCACCCGTGGCGCGTATAATAGCGTCTGTCGGGTCCGTGTCGTGAAGGGTGATATGAGTTGAATGATATGTCGACTAAAGTCTGGGATACATGTGTGAGAAAAACACGCGTTGAGGAAGGGCGTGAGAAGAAAGAATTGAAATATGAGATGTAAGAATGGAAGTGACAATGGCAATGACAATCAATGTTTCGGTGGAGAGAAAGAGAAAGAGATGTCCAGGTTTATCAAGTTGTGTTTAGGAAGGAAGGGGTCAAGACTGTTTTGGGACAAAAGTAAACAAAGCGCCATGTTGATCCACTCTGGCAGCTGCTACCAGCCACTTGAATTTGGGTTTGGGAGCCTTAAGACCGCTAGATCTGATCCATGTCTCGGAATATGATTGGCTGGGGTCTGCCGTCAAAACCAAAGCCCTGCTGGACGCGGGGCTGGTCCCAGATCAAAATCCACATTCACGCTGCAGGTCCAAAGCGTGCAGTCGCAGTTGAAGTCGCAGTCGTGTTTCTTTGTGTGCATCCATCGCGGCTAACCTAAAGTTGAGAGCCCGTTCTTGTTATGATAACAACAAACAATCCAATCTTGCTGATTCTACCAGGGGTTCTGTCCCTTTTTTTGTATCACATAATTAAACCCGTTGAATTTAATTAACCATGTAACCGGTTTCTCCACTAACAAGCGAAGTCTATTAATATGTGGCACGTTCATACCCGTCTATCATGAACTGTCTTGCTCAATCAAAAGGTAGAATTGCGACAGAGGCTTTGGCTGCCCACTCTCGGATTAATAGCCATCATGACTCGAATAAGCCTCAACTTCTCACCGTTTCTTCAGCCTCTAGTTCGTTATTCTAGAACCCATCGTGTGACCTGCTTGATTCGTTTCGTGGTGGGGCAGATCGCCTGTTCTGTTACTGTTACACCTTGTCGACTTTAAATCCTGACTGGCGAACAAACTTGATACTGATTCAACACTGTCGCATAACCTGCGGCCTTTTTTCTTCTTATGTGAACGTATTACTCTTGGCCTTTTCCCTCCTTTCCCATATTTCTCCTCTTCCTTCTCTTCTAAATCTAGTGTGCACTTTCCTAAAATCTAGCTTATCTATATCTTCATATACTCCGAAATCGCATCGCCACTCAACATACATGACATGGATCAACTTATCTCATGAAAACCGCGCCGCCTGATCGAACCAAGATTTTACTGACCTACTACGATAAAAGCCAAGAATCTAAAAACCAGAAAGTTTTGAGAGCCTTTACAGCTCTAATGGCGTGGTTCAAAATCGCCGTTGGCGTCGCCAGTATGCTTGCGATAATCCAGCCCATCTCAGCTGCGCCCAGCCGTGAGAGCGCACTGCAAGGTTATTGCCCTATCATATACACCGAACAACCAGCAAACTGCCGTCCAATTCCAGAAACATTCCTTACTTTCTCGCCAAAAAGATCAGACCCTTCTCCTGCCGAGACGCAGATTCTTGAAGATGCTCTCAGTGCTCTTTCGACGTTGCAGGACACATTTTTTGAACCAGACTATGCGACATGGCCCTCTGCTATCGACTGGACTGCAGCTGTGACGGGAACAGTTGTAGCTGGAATGCTGGCGACTTTGTCCAAGGCCATCGACACTGTCGATTTGGCTGGTGTCGATGATTGGAGAGTGAAGGAGAACATCATTGCCACTTTCTATGCGCAACTCGTCGGCTCATACTTTGGACAAGATGTCTTGTCACTTCGAGGACAAGTGAGCACAGGATAAATCGTACAATACACGAAAACTTACTGACGTGACGTCGTAGGCCTATGATGACATTCTTTGGGTGGTTCTCGGCTGGATCGAAGCCATCAAATTTGTCAACACTCACGCCGACCTTCACTACCCTAAGATCAAACCACAGGGAGTTACCCCTGATAGTCTAAGGGGTGTAATTGATGCCATGCCATGGCAAGGCTACAACTGGTTCTCATCCTTTGCGCACCGCTCTCGCATTTTCTGGAACTTGGCGACTCACGGTTGGGAAACGAAATTATGCAACGGAGGCATGGTCTGGAACCCCCGTCTGAACCCTTACAAAAACGCCATCACCAACGAGCTCTGGATTTCTGCTTCAATCTCCATGTACGAACACTTCCCTGGTGACAACTTCACTGCGCCATGGCTCAACAACGTTGCGTTTCCGGATAACGACCCGGCGCATCTTGAGGCAGCCATTGAGGGATACAAGTGGCTCATAGACGTCAACATGACCAACTCCCGCGGCCTTTTCGTCGACGGATATCATATTGACAGTACCAAACCAGGCAACACAAAGTGCGACGTTCGAGACGAGATGGTGTACACGTACAACCAGGGTGTCTTGCTAACAGGCCAAAGAGGGCTGTGGTCTGTCAGCGGTAGTGCATCGTACCTGGAAGATGGTCATCGCTTGATTCAGTCCGTGATCGAAACGACGGGATGGGATTTGAAAGGTGGTAAGCCCGCGGATGATACAAGTCGCCTAGGTCCCGGCCAATTGCCGCCCTGGCGTGGGCTTGGACGAGGAGGTATCTTGGAAGAACAATGCGATGCTAGCAGCACCTGCTCCCAGGATGGCCAGGCATTCAAGGGTATCTTCTTCCATCACTTTACAGCATTCTGCAGCCCGCTCGAACCTCTCAGGGGTCGAAAGGGCAGGATAGTCGATCCTCATGGCTTTAAGAAAGTCAAGTCTATCCATGCGAAAGCTTGTACATCATATTTGGGCTGGGTCAAGCACAATGCCCTAGCAGCACTGGAAACCCGAGACGATGCTGGTCTTTTCGGCATGTGGTGGGGTGCTGGTATCTTTGACGCAAGCGTCACGTTGGACAACGACGGCATCAAGCACGACGCCGAAAACTCAACTGATTACCGCAACCGAGGAACGCCAGCGGGTGAAACGTGGGGAGGACGCCACAAGTGGCTTCCAGGAACAGGAGGCTTGTCACCATTGGAGTCAAAACCCGATCAGCAAGTTATGGACGCTGCTGGGGATAGGCTCCTTCCCAGGACTCGCGGGGTATCAGCTCGAGAAGTGAAGGATCCCAATGCACGGGGTCGAGGTCGGACTATGGAAACGCAGGTAGGAGGAATCGCATTGCTTAGAGCATTTTGGGAACTTTCTCGGTCATTTTGATGATTATGATATTCATGTTTATGATGGAAACAGATTTAAAAGGATGATAGACATGATAGATCGCGATAGATAGCAGGTCATAGAGACAACTCAGGATGTAAGGATAGCTACTGCATTGATTTCAACTAGCTGAGATAATGACGGTATTTCTTGGTGTTAGTCCAAGGTGAACATGGCTAACTCAAGTCGCATTCCGCATTCGCATTGCAACGTTTTAGAAGCCTCGAATTTAAAGGTCACATCTTTAGGATCTACATTATCGATAGGTTCTCCTAGTATCTCCAACGTTAGTGCAAGCCTACAAGGCGAGTCCGAGCTATTCGACGATGCAGATTGGCTGGATGGGTTTCGACAACCTCTACAGAAGTACGCTAGGATGATTTGGGTGTGCCATTCGAAATACGTCAGAAGGGGGCTGCGCATTCGCATAGCTACGTTGTATCTCGAATGAAGATGCAGTTTAGGGATAGCCTCATTCGGAGGGAACCATAGTCTCGTAGGATATAAGTGTATGTGCTCTCACCCATCAGAAGAAATAATATCATCAACAAGAACATCAGTTACTCTACAATTACTAAGTCCAAGACTTATAAACAACTCTACTTATAACATCATCCTTGCTTCATTCTCAACATGGGTCTCATCGGTCTTGCTATCCGCACCATCTTCAACAGCCAAGACAATGGCGCTCGCTCTGGTGGCTGCTGCAGTCGCCGAAACCAAGCCCAACAACAACTCTACACAGGCTCACCCAACCCTGAATACATGAACTACACGGGTCGGTCCTCATGCCACCAGCGCAAGATGGAACGTCGTGTCCAAAGACAACTACAGAGAGCTGAGCGCACCCAACTTCGTGCAGAACAACAATCGGACAGGAACTTTCAGAGGGCCAAGAGACGCCAGGCGGGCGTTATGCTGGTCAAGCCGGGAGCACAGAGAGTTGGTCTTGTTGGACAGCCTCAAGTTGGGAGTGTCTCTGATACTAGAAGCTTTCGGGACGAGCCTAAGGAGTATTCTTATGAGTTGGATGCTATCAACCAACAGCATATTGCGAAAGATGCGCCGCCATCATATGATGAGGTTGTACGAAAGTAAAGGATGAGAGTAGGATGAACTTTGGAGTTCTGGAGTTGGTTAGCAATACTTTACTTGATTTTGCAAATTATATAGATGAATTTATGTTTATGATAAAGACTCTTGTGTAATTGTCTATTACGCCTTTCGTTAGAAAAAGATGCTCAACAGTACTACCCCAGACGCCTTTTGGATAACATCGTGTAATACGACCTCCGATATCGAACCGATGGACCCTGGACCAACCCCTCCATACCAAAGAGAGAAGGGTAATTTGAACATGGCAAGCATGATAGGTAGATCAGAATGGAACACAAATTACCGTTAGCTATCACCTCATAATAATCAATCAGGCCATTATCCATTTTTACAGTCAAAGCCTATTCCACAACGTCTTGTATTACACGATAACCGGCCTGTGATCGGCCCCGGTGATTCCGCCAACGTAAGATTCACACCTGGTAGAGAGACTTGTTATCTGGTACAAGACACCCCACAATCTACGTCACCCTGTGCCAATCGACTCATTCGCGCAAACCAACAAAATTTCAGGTCCGATCTTTCGGCGGTGACACTCATTGAGTCCTGACTGACGGGCCTAAATCCAACGCTAGATACTATTTGTGTCTCGACTCTCTTTCTTTCTTTGTTTCTCTCATACAACAAACAATTCTTTCACCTCTTCACACCCTCGCGATGCCTTCTGCTGATCCCATCGTGGCCGTCCCTGCCAACGGCGCCGTCAATGGCACCGCCAATGGAACAAATGGCGACTCTCGTCCGCAAACGCCGATGACCGGAATGGCCTTGACCGAGTACAGCGCAAACCCCTCGACACCGTCCGCAGAGAAGCAGGCTCGCCTCAAAGAGATTGTTCCCGAGGAATACCTTCTCCCTACCGGATACCCTGACGTGAGTCTTTAAAACTTTTTATACAACATCAATTGGACTGCAAAGCTGACAGTAATAATCCCACAGTACCTTCGTCTCATCGCCGGCGCTACTTCTCGAGTCTACGAGGCCTGCAAAGTCACTCCCCTCACCCACGCTATCAACCTGAGCAACCGACTCGAATGCAATGTCCTTCTCAAGCGTGAAGACGAGCAGCCCGTCTTCAGCTTCAAGCTGCGCGGCGCTTACAACAAGATGGCTCACCTCGACCCCAAGAAGAGCTGGAAGGGCGTAGTCTGCTGCTCCGCCGGTAACCATGCCCAGGGCGTGGCCTATTCCGCTCGCAAGCTCAAGATCCCCGCGACCATTGTCATGCCCGAAGCGACCCCCAGTATCAAGCATCTCAACGTTGCCCGTCTCGGCGGCCATGTCGTGTTGCACGGCGCTGACTTTGACGCCGCCAAAGAGGAGTGTGCTCGACGAGAGGTCCAGGATGGACTTATCAACATCCCCCCTTTCGACGATCCCTATGTCATTGCTGGCCAGGGCACTATCGGAAACGAATTGTTCGGCCAGGTCAACATGGCCAAGGTGGAGGCTATCTTCTGCTGTGTCGGCGGCGGCGGTCTCATTGCTGGAATCGGTCTCTATGTCAAGCGCATGGCTCCCCACGTCAAGATCATCGGCGTCGAGGCTCAAGATGCCAACGCCATGGCGCAATCGCTAAAGAAGGGCGAGCGGGTTCTTCTCAAGGAGGTCGGCTTGTTCGCTGACGGCGCCGCTGTCAAGATACCCGGAGAGGAAACTTTCCGTATCTGCAAGGAGGTTATCGACGATGTTATCGAGGTGTCAACCGACGAGATCTGCGCCGCTATCAAGGACATGTACGACGACACCCGTTCAGGTCTCGAGCCCGCCGGTGCCCTCTCCATCGCCGGTCTCAAGAAATACGTCAGCCAGAATCCCTCGGACGATTCGAAGCGCAACCTCATCGCTGTGACGTCCGGCGCCAACATGAACTTTGACCGCTTGAGATTCGTCGCTGAACGTGCTACCATGGGTGAGGGCAAGGAAGCTCTTCTTTCTGTCCAGATCCCCGAGCGTCCTGGTGCTTTCTCCGAACTCATCAACAACATCATGCCCCACGGTGTCACAGAGTTCAGCTACCGGTACTCCACAGACGAAGTCGCCAACATCCTCATCGGTGTCTCACTCACAGCCCCCGCCCACCAACGATCCGAAGAACTCCGCTCCCTCATCGACCGCATCCAATCAAAAAACATGACCGTGACAGACCTCTCAAACGACGAGCTCGCCAAGAGCCACATCCGATATCTCGTCGGTGGACGATCCGGCGTCCCCAACGAGCGCCTCTACATGTTCACCTTCCCCGAGAGACCAGGAGCTCTCGAGAAGTTCCTCGTCACGCTCCGTCCCAAGTTCAACATCAGCCTGTTCCAGTACCGTAACTACGGCGGTGACGTCGGCAAGATCGTTACCGGAATCCTATGTCCTGACGAAGAGGTCACCGAGCTTCACAACTTTTTGCGCAAGATCGGCTATCCTTACGAGGACTGCACCGAGTCACCAGTATTCAAGACATTTTTGCGATCATGAACAAGAATCGAATAGAAGGAATGATAATAAAAAAAATGTTTGGGCCTTGGTTTGGCGTTTGGTTTCAAAACGATGGAGGATAGTATCTTGAGTTCTGCAAAAGATGGATGGATGTAGTTATTTGGGTCTCAGATTTAGCGAATTTGGGTATGTTGTTGTTGAAGCTGATAAACTTGATGATATGTATAGCATGGTCAAAATAGAGATGAAATGAAAGCACTGCAGATTGAATTGTATAAGAGAAAGTTGCCGCGGTTGTGATTTACTCCTTGGTCACCTAAACCGTGACTATGCGTACTGTCTGCCGTTCCTATCCATCGCTTCGAAGCCCCAAAACCAACTGGCATCGTGATGAAGACGATCTCATATCCGCTCATGAACTGAAAACAAAGGCCAAAGATTGATGTCTCACGACACAAGGTTCAAGCTACAACTGTAATGAAATTACAGACTACCCAAGCTAATAGTACTTGTTATTGAAATCACCCATCCCGAATAGGATCCAGTGTCTGGTACTCAATGCATTATTTTGACACGCATGCTTTTCTAAACATTGACACAATGGGTGCTGTATGACCGAGTCCGACACTTTCCCAGAAACAAAAGAAACGCCGTAGGTATGTATGCGTATGCATTGTTCATATACATAAGTCCATTATTCTCTGGACAGTATATGGAGTAATTCGTTTCACCAGGGCCCCTAAACTCTATGGACAAATCGTCGCCTGGCCTTCTATCTGCCATTGGACTTTTTGCCGGCCATTTTGAGGCGCTCCTTGCAGTCTTCGCAATACCATTTTGCTGAATTCAGTTAGCTTTTCGACTCTTGACTGCTTCAGTTGCTTTGGAAATAACCCACCTTTTGATGTTGGCGCAACCTTGAGTCCAACACATTCTAAATGGAACCATTCGCGAGGGCATTCATCAGCATCGCACGCTACCATCTCGCCGTAACTGACTCCGTTACAGTAGCAGTATGTCGGCTCATCTGCGTCAATGTCAGCCTCCTCCTCGTCGCCCTGCATGCTGCTGTTCGTATCTTCGTCTGCCAGCTGAGCAACAGTGGCATGGATAGTAGGCCCAGCTTTCTTCTGGTTCTTCCTTCCTGTGCCAACACCGTCGTTGTTTCTTGCTGAGCGCGATCGGGGTGGCGCCGCTTCTTGAAATGTTGCCAATGACGGCGTCGATGGCTTACTAGCTCGCCCACTCTTTGTTGTGACTGTAGGTGTTGGGGCAGCTGGAGGTAATGATTCGCTCTTGCGGTCATTCTTACGTTCGTTCTCGTCAGGCTTCTTAGCATCTTTCTTGGTGCTAATCGGAGGCGGAATCGGAGTCGCATTGGTGATGGTGTTCACCATAGTAGTTGGTGGAGCAGGTATAGTTTCTGTTCTCTCAGTTTCCTTCTTGGGATTCTCGGTCTTGATCGACACAATCGTCTCTTTAGGGGTTTTGGGCTCGGCAGTAGCACCATTGCGAAGTGAGCTGTTTGGTGGAGGTACAGCATTCACCGTGTTAACAGCGATGCCATTGGGTTTATTAGGAGCTGAAGTAGGTCGGGCCTTGTTATTCTCTGCGTTTGCATTCTGTATCGAGTTTTGCCGCGAACGTGTTGGTGGTGCTGGGTTCGGGGTAGGAACAGGTACTGGTGATGCGCCGACAGGAGGGAGCTTTGGCTCTGGGAGCTCAGTAATCACGGGCGAGGAGTTGGCCGACGTTGACAAGCCAGCTACGCCATTCCTACTACAAACCAACATGTCAGCATCTTGCCTACAAGGATCTCGGATCAGTGGCACACATACCTCTTCTTGACCTGCCCGCTACTCGAAGGAAGGGCCTTCCTCTTCTTAGGCGCTGCTTCAGGGGCAGGAGTTGCTCGCGGGCTTGTTGTTTTCGCTTTTGGTGCAGCGTTTCCAAAGACAGCGCTCATGGCACGATCTGCTGTCGTTGTGGCGCCGTTTGTTGGCTTTTCAACCTTGCGTCGCTTCTGCGGTGGATTTCCATTATTGTTCGTGGCCGTCGTGATGCCCAAGCCAACATTGGCAGTTTCGGCTGCTGCTGCAGCCGCCGCCGCCGATTTTCTTGACTTGGCAGTCTTCTTGGGGCCCTCAGGCTTGTGCTTCCCCTCATGATCGTCACCCTCAGACTCATGGTTATGATTATTGGTATTAATGTTGTTGTGGTGGTTTCTCGACGCCTTCTTTGCTTGCACGGCTTGCTTCCGGGCGTCGCTTCTAGCAGCTGCCTCATCAGCAAGAGCCTGTGCTGCGGCGGAAATGGCTGCGGCGCCGTCGCGCCGTGTACGATCGACCTGAGATGCTTTTGAAAACCTATTTTCGGGGTATGCCCAGTGTGTGGTGCTTCCCCATTTTGCCTCATCGCTGAACTCGTTCTCTAGATGTGGCCAGACGTCTTCGATTCGGGTGAGCTGGGCTTCGAGCGCTTCATTGGCCGTAGAAATGACGTGATTTTTTTCTTCGAGGGACACAAGCATCTCTTGGATCTTGAGCGCGGTCTGTCGGAAGAGGTGGCGGCGAGGTAGGTTGGAAGGGTCGAAAACGAGGTCCCTGTGAGATTCATCGGCTGAGAGCACGCTCTGGGCGCTGTTATTCAAGACATTGCCGGTTGAGCTGTTTTGCGCGCTCATAGGCGCCGAGCCAGGAGCAACGCTTGATGTTTCATTGTTCGGACGTGCCTCGGTAACAGGAGCGTTTGTGGCAGCTTCGACAAGTCGGAAGAGTTGATCTTCAGGAATGAAAAGTTTAGCATCAACCTCCTTCAACAGTGTGAAATGTCGGACGAGCTCTTTAGGGAGAGCGGTAATGGCATCGGCGAAGTGAGTGATCGCAGGGAAAATGTCGATGGGCTGGTCTGCACCGCCGATCGAGTCTCTGCCAGCACCGGAGCGGCCCATGTTCGCGGTGCTTCGCGCAGTGTTGGTACGAGCTTGACGAACGGGCTGCGACCGGCGGTGCGACGAGCTCTCTGTCGCGGGCGCCTTGGCTGACTTCATCGTGGAAGACGCGAAAGGGGAGAGAGAATTGGAGCGATGCGGTCGATTAGCTGGAGAAAAAGACGGCGGGACAAAGCTGGCGGTAGCAAGAAAGACTCAAAAGACAAAGTATGAGAATGGGAGGCAGTAAGGCAAGTGTCTAACAGTTGAAACAGACCAGGTACAAAACAAAAGTACTAGGTCATTTTGCGTTCTGACGTCGTATGTGTTGAGAAAATTCCGTTAATACTGAGGAGGGGACAAGAGAGAGAGAGCAGAGAGCACGCGTAGTAGAAGTAAGGCAAGGTAGCAGAAACGGAAGCGGGATGGGATCAATGGGATGGCGGCTGTTTTCCCATTTGGTTTTGGAGAATGACCTGCCCGCGAATACTACCTCCTACTAGCAACCATGCACGCTGTAATCCAACAACCTACAGGCCTCTCAGAGCACTCACGCGGACCCGCTGGATCGGAGAAACCATCCCCGATGACGGAGATTCCTCTTATCTGATAAGGGCGCATGCGCATTGATGCGATTGCGACTCGATTAATTAACTTTGAGTAAGACGGGACTTCAAAGTTCATACTTCTTTCTGGTCATGTATGGAAAAGCTTTTATACAATTCTCTTCTGAACCATTGATTTGTTAATTGCGTATGTGTTCGTTATTGCAAAGACAAGAAACAAACTACCTGTTGGGATGCTCTACACCGCGTGGGGCATTACATACATATCAAATGGATATTTCGTCATAACCAAGCTCACATCACATTACCCTTTTAGCCACGCATGATCTCCAAGTAACACAAGCAGACCAATGTGTATTTAATTATCAGCTGTTCTGACAAAGGGGTCGTCATAGCATGACTTGGCCATACATGTTCTACGAAATCCAATGCGTTGGAATAAGCCCTTTGCTGAACAGCTTCCATGCCTCTCCTATTAAAGAGGTGTCATGCAGGATCACAGGGCTCTTTACAGTCTCATGACACTCGTGCAATTCAAAAATAAAATATACCATTATGGGTGGGTGTATTGAAGTCTATCACTCCGCAGTGCACAAAACAAATAACACCAAATAATTCTCAAATTCCAGCAAGCCCATTTTAGACAATGAAACTGCGCACCACAACTAGAGATTCGACTCAATTTTCTAACTCGACCAGGGTATCACTGCCGCCAGAATCAAATCACGCTGAAACAGAAGTAGGTCGGACCGTGGTGTCGTCGCGGTCCTTCTGCTTCTGCCTCCACTGCCACTCGAGCAAGATCCAGATAAAGTCCTTGAGATCGAAGTCGGGCCACAGGGTGTCGATGAAGAAGATCTGTGTGTCCTGGTGGCACTGCCAGAGCATAAAGTCGCTGAGTCTTTCCACGCCGCTGGTTCGCACAAAGATGTCCAGGGGTGGGTCGTTTGCCGTGTACATATGCTTGTCGAGAGTTTCGGCTGTGATCGTCTCGGGATTCGGCAGCCCTGAAAGGCTGGTGGCGCTGTTTCGTGCCCGTAGGCGAGGTGGGGGAGAATCTGGGAGCAGTGTAGGTGATGAAGAATCTCCATCACTATCCTTCTTGATATCGTCACCAGATGAGGGCTCGGTCTCTTCAGCCACGGTATCGGGAATCATGGGTAGTCCCTCGCAGTCGTCCAGTTGGCGGGAGAGGATCTTTCGTCGAATTCGCGACGGTGAGAAAGGTGTGCTTCGAGGAGGAGAGGGGGCGAGGAACTCTTGGACTGTTGACTTCACCGCCGTCGTGATTTCAGCCCGTGATGTGTAGGGGAAACAGATGTTGAGGACAGCCCTGGACGCGGGTTAGCTTTCATATCATGTCACACAGTACGGTAGACTTACTTGTTGTTATGTCTCGTCCTTGCGACAGCTTTATCGACAACTTGGAGTACATCTTCTCGAATCATCTCGCGCTGGCCCAAGACGCGCACTCGCGCACCGTAGCGATCGAGAATGTGTCCGTATTTGGTCAATTGCTCCAGCTTAGTTTTGGCCAATTCCATCAGACCTTCGACTTCCCTCGCAGGACGGTTGAAGTTCTCGATACTAAAGGCGTACACGGTCACCACCTTGACACCAGACTTGTAGCAGATTTCCATAATCTGAGGTTTACATGTTAGCACATGCCAGATGTCCACAATTACACAAAGCCTACCCTTGCCAGTGCCTCGAATCCTCGGTGGTGGCCTTCCAGTGCCTCCATTCTGTGGTTTCGAGCATATCGTCGGTTGCCGTCCATCTCGAATGATACATGTTGGGGAATGGGACCTTGTTTAAGGGCGCCGATGAGCAGATCGCGAAGCTGGCGCATAGCCCATTCTCCGGGAGGAGATTCGACGATTACTCTCCGAATGAAAGATGATATAGCGTCGGCCATTGTGTATGTGCACCGTGTTGTTGTAGGTGTTGAGTTTGTATAATATTATCGAAAAAGTAAAATAAAAAAAAAGAGTGAACGTGTTATCGGCGAGCAGATGCAATATCGCTAACTTAGTACAATCGGATAGGCGGGTATCGAGATGGATGATTAAGAGACAAAAAAGACAAAGCTTGGAATAAAGTGTGTTTTAGATTCTCATAGTTAGAATTGGAAATAGAAATGGGAAACGAGTGATGTTCAAAAAGGTAAACTTGAATGTAAAGGTGACGACAAATTGACAAGCCAGCCACGAAGCCTATGGTGGCGGAGTAGGCATCTGACGATTGGGGATGAGGCTTGTTGAGAGGCGAGTTAATTACTTGGTTAAAGACGGTTGGCACAAGCTTGGCGTTTCTGTGCCTGTTGGTTGGAATTTGGAATGCGGGAGCTTTTTAACATACGCCGCGCCGCCCGCAAGGATGGTCCTCGTCTAATGATGTGGCTTGCTCAACATGACACGACACAAGTGGCTTATTAACGAACGTCCTTTTTCAGGAACGGGCGCCGTATGGTACCTAATTTGGGCTGTTTACGACAGATTACCGAGATTATCGTCAATTGGATTATAGTGTGAGGTTTGCAGGTTCAGGTCGTTTGGCGAGCGCAGCAGACAGTATCATGAGTTGGTTTAACCCCTAGCAGGGGATCATCAGATCGTGGTAGTGGATTCTCTACCCTGGCAGGTGGGCTGCATAAAACCTGCTGCTAATTTAGTTGCTGATGTAAAGATCAGACCAGTTTGAGTTACTTTATAGCCTAAAAGAGTCTCAGTATTTCTGTCTGGTCCTCTTCCAGTCCCTATGTTTTTGCAACCCAGCTGCCTGGTTAACCGGAAGTCAAAGACCACGGCTCTCCTAAACTCAAAAACTTTCATGTGATAATTCACAGGGCTGAGAGATCGACTTACTGTTCAACAGTCAGCCTTTCTGGTTTCTGACCATTTCATTGTGATCGTTGATTCGTACAGTAAAGGAACATGAGTTAGATTCGTGGCTTTCGTCGAGCACAACTGTGAGCTTGACAACACAGCTACTCCAATTCCCAATGATTCGCTGCAGCTGGTAGTTCAATGCCGAGAATATTTGTATCTGACTATCCTATTGGTTATTATCCGTAAGCTGCAGCTTTTGCATGCGTGAGCAACATGGGAGAAATGGCATAATGCGCCGCTTCAGTTCGAGCCTACAGGGTAAGATCACCCACCACCAACGGACGAACAACCTCGACAAAAGCTTCAATGTGTCCATTGGACTATTTATGATTCTAACCTAAGTAGCAGCTAGTATGAATAATCTAATAGTTGCATAAATTTTACATGGTTGCAAAGTTGTAAGCATATTGGTAAGCTACTAGGCTCGTCATTGCTCCTTGTGTTCAGATCTCGTAAATCAGATACCCGTCCGGCACTGGTGATGCCACGGAATAGCAGGATACAGCAATACAACCTCAAAGCGGGGAAGCAGAGAAACAAAACGTAAAGAAAGAGAACAACTCATCCTCTACTAACTTGAAAGTATGTTGTGCTGTCAGCGGTCAAGCTTTTTTTTACCCCGAGGGGAGATGGTTGCACTCCAACATCCCCAGCCCAGCTCAGCGACACTAACACAAAGTGCATGGAGCATGAGTTTGTTGGAGAAAAACATGGGTAAGTAAGACAAAAACCGCAATTAAGTGAGCCCAACTTCCCCAGCAATATAACTCAGTACCCAATAATGGTATCCCTCATTGGGTAGTCCGTACGACCTTTTGTTATCTGCCACCAATTGATATCTCTTGTTTTTTTACTTTGACTCCAGTAGTACTAGGTATGGCTTAAAATAGGATGGGTCACATCTCCGAGTTACGAAACAGCATGGCACAGAACCTTGATTCATGATCCATGTCCAGCCTTTTTTTTTTCTTTCTCTCTTTTTTCCCAACCAAAAGACGTCATTGCTATAGTGAGATAAAAAAAATAATAAACACTAGGGAACGCCTTTTAGCGTGGCAGATTAGGAACTACCCAGCGCCACAACGCCTAGGCCGTGGTTCACCGGTATGTAGTTCCTATCTCTGTAGTGAAAGCTTCATGACTCTGGTTGCAAGTCATATCATGTGTGACATGACAGCGAGTGATGTGTACTTTGCTTAGTCTCACAGTCCCACGGAGAGCCCCTCCGGTTGATGCAGCACCTGCTTAGCAAGAAAAAGGCTTTGTGAGTCTCCTATCGGATCTGTAGGCTCGCCGAGGGGTCGCCGATGATGGTGTTCCTGGTGGAGTTGAAGAGCCATGTCTATGGCTACTAGCAGCCGCCTTCTTGCCAGGGAAAGAGCTCAATGTCACTCTGGTGCGAGAATTCTAAGGTCCAGAACCCGTTCAGAGACAAACATCCGTCCCTCGACAGTGGAGGAGATGCAGCGGCCGCTGCTGGAGCCATCGGGTTGGTTGTCAACAACCATGTGTGCTGTCATGTCGAGGTATTGGGTGGTGTATGAAAACCAGGAACACTAACAAGGGAAGCTACGCATCTCTGCCTGCCTACCTACTACCTACCACCTACCGGACAAAATAATAGCTAGCTAGTCTCAAGCCTCAGGCACAACCGAGACTGTCATTCTCTTGATCCTACCCACCATCGTCGATCCTGTGTGTGTCGTGTCTCGCCCTTTTGGTTAGATACGGTTCAGAGCTGTACCTGGCTGCATAGCAGTGCAGGAGACTACTTTTTCTTACAATTCTCTTGACTTTTTCCCTCTTCCCTTCCCTTCACCTCCCTCCTCTTCTTCTCGTCCTCTACTCTCCTCACCAAAGGAGCCATCACCTAAAACCTCGAGCTTCTGGTCATTGTTGTCCATCATAACTTCTGTTTATTCTTTCCCCTCTCCGCTTCCCCACACGCTCCAATTGACCTCATCATATCCCCCACCTCAGCAGCCGTTGCTACCCCTCGTCGATCGTCACCCGTGCTTCGCTTGCTGCCCCTCGTTGAGTTTGAGTTTGAGCCTGAGCTTCAGATTTAGCCATGGTTGTTCACGACGGCCACGAATACCTCACCGAGGAAGAGAGACGTCTCAAAGAGGATCGCGACCGTACCAAGTACTGGAAGAAATGGGGTCCTTACGTTGCGGAGAGACAATGGGCTACAGGCATGTGATTCCACCACTCATGATAAGAAAATAGCTAACCAAAAAACACAGTCCGAGAGGATTACAGTCATGATGGAGATGCTTGGAGTCGTGAGTTTATTTTTTAATGGCGCATCTTGTCCTCCACACTAACGAGCTACGTCAGACTTTCCTCACGAACACGCTCGATCGCGCGCATTCCGTTGGGGTGAAGACGGTATCGCCGGTGTCTGCGATACTCATGGCTACCAAAACATTGGATTCAGTTTCTGGAACGAGGAAGAGTTCGTACAATTGCTGCAGTTCAAAATGCGCCACGGCCACTAACATCATACAGTGACTTCCTCAAGGAGCGTCTTTTCGGTCTCTCAAATCCCCAGGGTAACCATGGTGAAAGTGTCAAGGAAGCTCACTTCCACGTCGACAACACTCCTGTTAGTAAAAACCAAACAAATAACATTCAATTGACTTATGCTAACTCATTATTTAGACTGTAAACCACCCACCTAACCTTCATACCCGCTCTATGCTGACCAGTCATGATAGCACTCTTACATGAAATTCCTCTACAAATACCCACAGAAGAAGTTCCCTTACAAGGATCTCATTGACGAGAACGCTCGACGAGGAAAAGAAGATAGGGAATACCAGATCACCGACACCGATGCCTTTGACGAAGACAGATACTGGGACATCTTCATTGAGACTGCAAAGGATACCGATGATCCCGATGAGATGCTCTTCCGAGTCACTGCTTGGAATCGAGGCCCTGACCCCGCGCCTCTCCACATCATTCCCCAGGTGTGGTTCCGCAACACCTGGAGCTGGGGTAGAGAGCCCGAGGAGAAGAAGCCTTCGATAAAATATGCCGATGAGACCTTTGCCAAGTCCAACCACTGGAGTTTGGGAGACCGCCACTTCCTGTGCTCCCCTTCGCCTGGTGTAGGCTCCAGCGGTGAAGATGTCATGCCCAAGTTCATGTTCACTGAGAACGAGACCAACTTCAAGGCCCTGTACGAGCAAGAGAACAAGCAGCCATATGTCAAGGATGCCTTCCATCGCTACATCGTTGACGGAGAGAAGGACGCCATTAACCCTGCCAAGACTGGAACAAAGTGTGCTGCCTGGTTCAACTTTAACGAGGATGGCGGTGTCAACCCTGGCGAATGTGCCGGTAAGTGCCCTACAGTAGTAGTTTCCAAATACTGTTGCTAACTTTGACCTAGTCGTTCGATTCCGTTTCACCAAGCGCGACGATGGCTACCTTGACGAAGAAGAGTTCGACGATCTTATCGAGCTGCGTAAGGATGAGGCAGACGAGTTCTACTACAGACTCAGTCCTCTTCCCATGGCTGATGATCTACGCAACATCCAGCGACAAGCTTTCTCTGGTATGATGTGGACGAAGCAACACTACCATTTCATTTGGGACCACTGGGCGAATGGTGACCCTACTATGCCACCTCCCCCGGCTTCCCGAAAAGACATTCGAAATTCAGCCTGGAAACACATGCACTGCGATGACATTCTATCCATGCCCGACTCATGGGAGTACCCCTTCTTTGCTGCTTGGGATAGTGCCTTCCACTGCATCCCATTGGCCATGATTGACCCCGACTTTGCAAAGAAGCAGCTTGACTTGTTCACTCGCGAGTGGTACTGTCATCCCAACGGACAGCTCCCAGCGTAAGTCTGCTCCTGTTTGACCCTTGAAGTTCAATGGCTAATTTGCTTTCAGATACGAGTGGAATTTCGGAGATGTGAACCCCCCTGTTCATGCCTGGGCAACCTTCAGAACATTCAAGATTGAGCGAAAGATGTATGGTCGTCAGGACATTGACTTCCTCGAGCGTGTTTTCCAAAAGCTACTTCTCAACTTCACCTGGTGGGTCAACCGCAAGGATGCTGATGGAAAGAACGTCTTCGAGGGAGGCTTTTTGGGTCTCGACAACATCGGTTTGTTCAACCGATCTGAGCCTCTCCCTACTGGAGGTGTTCTAGAACAGGCAGACAGCACTGGATGGATGGCTTTCTACTGTCTTTCCATGCTCAACATTGCCCTCGAGCTGGCCAAGCACCGTCGCATCTACGAAGATATTGCATCCAAGTTCTTCGAGCACTTCATTTTCATTAGTGATGCAATGACCTTCCGAACCGGTCACAAGGATGAGAAATCTCTTTGGAACGAGGAAGACGGCTTCTACTATGATGCCATCTCTTGGGGCGGCCCCTGGATCCAGCAGCTCCCCGTGCGATCGCTTGTGGGTTTGATCCCTCTGTATGCGACCATCACTCTGGAACCAGAGTTGATCAACAGACTCCCCTCATTCAAGAAGAGAGTTGACTGGTTCATTGAGAACCGATGCGATTTGGCTGAGAGAAACATGGCCAGTATCCGAAAGCGAGGAAAGGGCAACCGTATTCTGTTGTCCATCGTCAGCAAAGATCGATTGGAGAAGATCCTGAAGCGCATGCTCGACGAAGATGAGTTCTTCAGTGACCACGGAATCCGATCGCTCTCCAAGTTCCACAAGGAGAACCCATTCTCTATGGATGTCAATGGCCAGAAATTCTGCGTCGGATACGTGCCAGGCGACTCAGATAGTGGTCTGTTTGGCGGCAACAGTAACTGGAGAGGTCCTATCTGGCTTTGTGTCAACTTCTTGCTTGTAGAGTCTCTACAGCGCTTCTTCCTCTTCTACGGACCTGATTTCCAGGTTGAATGCCCAACTGGTAGCGGAGACTACATGCATCTGGGCAAGGTAGCTGAGGAGATCCAGCACCGCTTGCAACATCTTTTCGCCCGTACCGACGACGGAAGACGTAGCATCAACGGTGGCGATGATCGCCTGGATTTCGATGAACACTGGAAAGATTACCTTTGGTTCCATGAGTTCTTCGATGGAGACGATGGACGCGGCTTGGGAGCCACTCACCAATGTGGATGGACTGGACTCATTGCTCGCATGATCCATGATACTGGGTATGTGAATTGTCTTCTCGTGACTTGATATATTGCTAACAGCCATGTAGTGTCAACTGCCGCCTGCCTCACACCCCTCGCACACCGTCAATTGCTATGGGTCATTACTTTGATGATGTCTTCCATCGCAATGCTACAGGCGGCGGCCCCAACGGCATGCCTCGCATCAGGCGTTCATCAACTGCTCGCTCCATCGGCGCCCGCAGTGATTTTGAGGATGACACCCACTCTGTTACTGGCTCCGTCCATCATGACGAGGAACGAGCCAGAGAGCGTAGTGAAGCCGATGCTCATATGCACAGCTACGTCTCTGACCAGCTCGAGAGATATAAGGATGAGACCAAGTCGGGCAACTACGCCCATGACGATGAGTTCGAGACCAAGGCATAAGCGACTTTAATTAGTTTGTGAAAGAGAGGCCGGTGCTATCAAGAGAAGGGGGTAATGGGGCGTTATCAAAAGCAAGAACTTCTCACTTGTGCCCTGTTGCAGAGCAGCAGGGTGTCCTGAGTTTATGGACTTAGACTTGTCATTCAGTTTTTCAAGTAGTCATGATACAATAAAGAGGTACATTCTCTCATTAGGTCTTGTTTACGTGACGAAACCCAATCCAATGACATCACTGTATTTTTGACAACTCACATCATTTCATTGAGTCTGAGCCATATCCAGTGAGACCAGCCATTCCGTTAATGAGCTCAAGTCTTTCGTATGAGCTCGTACTTCCGCTAAGTCCGACATCTAGATCGGATACCACAACGAGAGTGTAAAAAAATCATCACGCCGGGGACAAAATAATTCAATTGGGGAACTGCATTTATTGCGCACCCTGCTCACATCCTCCTACACTATTCTTTCCATCGACACTCTCCCTTTTCTTCTCCCCTAGCTGGGGAGGACAAGAGGATTTGATTTCCAGGAGGCTTGCAACAATATGAGGGTGAAGAGAAACCCCCCTAGAAGCCGGCGGGCCACCCACTCGTAGGAGGGGGTATACCGTTTTGCGTGGTGATGAGACTTCCACGAGACGACGCAAAGGAGACACTAAATAGAATTTATACTATGGGTGGTTTTACAGAGTGTCCGTGAGGAGCTTGTTCATCTTGGCGATGCGGGAAGAGACGCTGAGGTCGATGGTTCGGTCGCCGACCTCGACGACGAGTCCACCAACAATATCGGGGTTGACCTATGAGAAAAAAAAAAACATTAGGAATTTTGGTGTCGTGGTGTTGCTGCGGTTTGAGACGTACCTCGTTGGTGACCTTGAGCTTCTTGCCCTGGCCGACGTAAGAGGACTTGGCGACAGCAGTCTCAAGTCGGCTGAGTGTTCGCTTGTCGAGAGCCTAAAGACGACAATGTCAGTTCTATTGCTTCCTTTTCTTTTCACATCCATCCTTCCAATTCGATAGTGTCGTGGTCGAGTATAGCTAGCTGTGACGTAGCTCGTGCATCCCAATCCCTATGCCCATCCTTCATATATATCCACCCTCCAACAAACGTACCTGAGCGCTGGTAACAGTGAGCTCGACCTCACCACGGGCGGCGGAGATGATGGTGGAGAACTTGTCGACGACACCGGGGATGAGACCAAGTCGGTTGTTCTCAGCGAGGGTGGAGAGGAAGTTCTTGACGGTCTCGTCCTTGGTGTTGATCTGCTTGACGAGCTCATCGACGATGGCCTTCTTGTCGGCATCGGCGAGGGTAGGGGTCCTCAGGACGGCGACGAGCTTGGGGTCCTTCTCGATGAGAGCGCCGAGCTTGATGACGGCATCGGCGGCGGCATCGACGCTGGAAGTCTTGACGGCGGCAGTGTACTAAATTGACGCAAAAGAAAAAATTGCCTGTCAGCGAACGACGCGATCTTCCAATTTGAGGTTTTTGTGCCATGAACGAGGGGGGGCTATTTTAGCCAATTGACCAGCCAATTGACAACACATGAAGTCGAAAACAAGACGGTGCGTGTTTGATTTTTCTCGATTTATTAGAGGTGGTGTATTACCAGAGCAGAGGCATAGGTGCCATCAACGCCGAAGACGGAAACCGGAGACTTGACATCGGACGAGGCAGCGGCGGCGAAGGATCGGACGGGGGCGGCTCGGAGGGCGAGGGCTCGCTGAGGAGCGGCGACTCGGGCGGCGCGGAGGACCTGTCGCGAGAACATTTCGGCGGCTGCTGGTGAAGGAGGAGAGGGAGATGGGAGGGAAAAAAGGGCGAGTGTTGATGATGTTCGGCTTCGATTAACTTGGAGGTTGTTGCTAACCTGAGCCTCTCGGCAATTTTCGGGCGTTCGATGCCTTACACCCGCCCAGGCATCCACATTTTGATTACATAACTCCATTAAAGTCAATTACAGTTGCAGTAATTGGAAATTTATATCAGCAGTCTTAGAAAAAAACAATCCATTAAGTGCCCAGGTTGGGTATTTTAAATAAGGTAATCAATCCCTCGTTTCCTTCCTCTGAGAGGGTTCATCCTTTGTGAGTGCGCATACAGTCTCGAGTTCTCATAGTAGACGAGAGTCTCCCAACTGCGCAGAACAACTAATAGCTGTTCCGTATCATATCATTTGTCATAATCAACCAGCTTTCCTATGCTCCCAAGCCCTTGCTTGATCCTCAAACGCCCAAAACTCCTTGTTGCTAAGTCTCACAGCTCAGTACTGTCGCTCTCGAGCTTCTCCTAGTCGCTCTTGAGCATGCTATCCACCAGGTCGCCCAGAGGACCCCAGTAGTCCCTTCCGCTCGCCAAGCTGTGCTCGTCGACGAACAGGACGTACTGCTTGAAACTTGTATTCAGGTGCGGCTCGAGACCGAGCTCGCGGATTACGGGGTAGTGGTGGCAGTAAATGTGGGCGTAGACACGGTACATGCGCTTGAAGATTTGGCGGACCAGTGCTGGGAAAGACTTGGGGAAGGGGACGCCTCGTGATGGTTAGCTGCTTGTTCTCAGAGTGTGCGAATGAGGTAATGTATACCAATTTTGCTGGGCAGTACTTGTTCGTTGTCAATATTGGCCTGCACCCATGTCATGAGTTGTTCAATGTATGCTGGCGCAGGCATCTTGGTTGGTCGTTTGAAGTTCTCGTTGTCTTGCCACAGATACTCGAACCTGGTCGCTGTTAGCTTGAATTTTCAATCATCCTTGGAGAACCCTACTCGTCGGTGGCTTTCATCTCAGGGCATGAAATCGGTGAGCAGAACTCGGTGATGGCTCCGTAGAGAAGGTTGATCTGGTTGTAGAAATCCACCACTGGATGCCACGATTAGCAACGCCTCCTTATTGGCATGTCCATCGTCAAACTCACTGTTGACAGCTAACCACTCGTTCTCGTCCTCGCCCTCTGGGAGCTTGACAACCTTGCGCAGGCTGCCGCCGCCCAGTGTCACCTCAGCATACTGTCGCAGTTGATAACTGGCCGATCCTCCCTTGCCCACGCGCGGGCGAAACTGGTTTCTCGTTCGCTGGTTACTATTCAACAAAGGCTCCAAGTCAGCAAATGACAGTTCATCTGAGAGGGGCAGGGGTTTTGTAGAGATGGCGGCAGGTATAATGGTCGTGTTCGTTTGATGCATCGTTGAGACCGACTTCGGAGTCAGATGTTGGAACATGGTGGCGGTGTATGGCGAGTAGGGGGAATCCATGGTTGCGCTGCTCGAGGGGAAGATGAGAGGACTAACACAGTGGTTAAGAAGGCTTGAGCCATGGTGAAGGACGATATTCGACGAGGTTTCAACGAGGTCGATGCGATGCTGTTACATTCCAATTGTTAGCGGGGCAATTTGTCCATGGGGGATTATTGTCCGACGAGAGAACTAACAGGGCGGGTAGGTGAGACAAGAGTCTTGTAAATTCTAAATGCGAATGTGTAGATGTGAAGTCGCCTAGTATCACTGCTGAAGTCGTGCTTTGCAAAGTGATTCTGCTAAAAGGGGCGCGATCGAACTGTGTTGTTGAGGTTGATAGGTAATGGTGCAGTAGTAACGATGGCGTATGGGCGTTGCACTGTTTACACTATTTCCTGATTGGCGTGGTTGCTACGGAGCGTCAACCCCACCAAGCTGTGCAGTACTACGTAGGGGGAGCTTCACTGGTTGAATTGAATTGCATCTCCAATAACTGGTAAACTTTATTCTTTGTTTACTAAAATTAAGCATGTGAATATGCTTTATCAGGTAGGTAGGTAGTTTCATATGGAAGCAGGCAATGGCACCCAGCCTTAGCAGTACATAACTATCATCATCCATTCTTGCAAGGCCTATTCATACAAGTCCATGAAACTGATGCATCATAACAACAAGACTATAAGTTTGTACCAAAACTAGCTGTTTTCTTAGTATCATCCGTAGACATTACCAGCGGCCTCCACGACCTCTTCCTCTACCGCGACCTCTGCCACCTCCTCTGCCGCCTCTGCCTCTACCACCACCTCGTCCACCACCAGTAAATCGTTGATCTGTTTTAGGTGGCCCCTGTGCTTTTCGTTGGCGTCTTTCTTCCTCAGTAGCATCCCATATATTCGATAGCTCCATGATTTCGCAGAATTTTGATGTTTGGGGATTTGTGTATTCTGATGGCTGCTCGTTGACAATTTCAGGACCACCAGGAACATGAGGCGGCGCGGTGATCTCAAAGTTGTATGGAACATCCAACTTTCCAGCCTTGACAATGTTATCCTCGACCCATTCTCTCTCCTTTTTGATAAGGGGCTGGTAATGTTCTTCGCCCAAGTCAGGCGGTGATTGCGCATTGCTGTCACCAATGACTAAAGAATCATGGAAGACACGCGTAATTGCAAGCCACTCTGGATCGTATTGTAATCGCCATCGTGGCGACTCTTGTGCTGGAGGGTACTCGGAACTTGTCTCAGGGTTGAAGGGTTGGAGGTCACATAGCTGTAGAAAGTGTCTTCCTGGCAGACACTTGTCCAGGGCAAGGAAACGGACCTCCTTGTTTGTGATGCCGGGTGGTACCGGCTGGCCAGGTGTCTTCTTGGGCTGGGGGCGAGCAAAAGATGTCGGGAGTTGCGCCCGAAGCTCATCCGACACTTCATTCGATGCCTCTTTCGCCTCATTAACTTCTGGCTCGCTTTTCTTGGCTTCTGGATCCGGGTTAGGTTTTGTGTCCTCGTCCTCGTCATCCATATCCAAATCAATCTCATCGGGATTGTTCTCTGTAGCTGGCACCGGAGCAGCCGACGGGGGAGGCTCTTGCTTGGTCTCTTCCACTTCGGGCTGGGCTTCACTGTATGTCTTGATTGCAGCGAACTTGACATGCATATGGGCCGAGAACCAATGGGGAGGTCGTAGACGGTCCATAACATACTCGGCTGCCACGCTGCCGAGCGTTCCATCTCGAGATTCGTTTCTGAAATCAGGCTTTTTTCTGAAAAGCCATTCATGATCGCCATGCAATTCGACTGCACGTGGCCAGTCGTGACTGAGGCCGACATCCACCTGTGTCTGTACTTGAAGTAGCTTGCGGACATCGATCTCTCTGACGTGGTACCACGACTTTACGTCACCGCCGCTGAAGGGGAGTCTTTCGTGGTGTGGTTTGCGGTAATCGAAGCCTTTCCATATACCAGATAACCCGGCGATACGTAGTGGACCGAAACGCAGGATGTTGGCAGCTCCCATGTAGTAAATGTTGGGTGCAACCCAACCTCCATAGTAGAGCTCCCACAGATGCGAGCTGGCTTCATGGTTTCCAGCAATGAATATTGTTAGATAAGGTGCTTTTCTCTCACCCGAATAGTACTTGGGAAAGTCTCCCAGGTGGCGGTACTTGACAGGACATGACATGATACTCAGATCTTCAGCATTGCGGACGGACTGTACTTGCATATTAGCATAGTGTAACGTGCATAGTGGCGCTGAAATACCTGAAAGTCACCGCCAATAATGAGAACATCAACACCGTCCCAACCACGTTGCTTACAAGATTCTTCAACAGAAGCGTAGATGGCATCTAACGTGCCATGTCCCTGTGACTGTCAATAAACTGGCAATGGTATTTTACAAGCTTAATCAAGACTTACGCATCCCTCGATCGCAACTCGGACACCTTGCGCCTCAAACGCGTTGGTAGTCATTTTGTGGTAGTAGGTAGGTAGTTGTAGATGGGAAGTTGAGGCTAAGTGGGTTCGCAGGTAGAAGTTCCTTCTGGACAGGCAACTGCTGACGGTGAACCACTTTGTTCGACTGGCAAAGCAGACCCCTTCCCAAAATTCAACGACTCAAACTATTAACTGGGATAGATGAAGATATCTTATTGAATCTCACATGAATGTGAGTCATAGAATATTTTTTGCCTTGTTTCCGTGGTTGCAGATCATGGTCAGACTCATATTGACAGTTTGGAGATTTTAGCTTTAGCGCGAACCAAGGACAAGCACACCCGGCTTCCAGGGATGCCTTACAATAGTAGTCCATGAAGTAATATCATTCTTTATTAAAGCCATGACCCCCAGGCGACAATGCTCAGCTTGAGTTACAAAATCCTTACCGTAGATCCAATTCGAAGAGGTATGCGGCAATGCACTGACATAACAGTCTCATTAAGACGCTTACAGTGAGTGGCATAAACCCCTTAATGAATTTGACGTAACGAAACATGGATACAGGGGAAACGATACAGATTTACAATCAAGAAATGTTGCCCTTCAGAAAAAGCGAAAGCTCAATGCTCAACTGAGGAACGCAGAGTGAGAGGGTTACTTCAATCTTCCATCTCTAATAGACGTTGGACCCACGGGGGAGTAAAGGGTACAACGCATATGCTGAAATGGTGACAAGTCACGTTTGGATGTTTCGATCCGGAATGATAAACGATGTCACGTTCTGGCGTCACCTGTATTAATGGCCTGTAGTAAGTACTGTTCATTATCATTATCGAAAGATCGAAAGAACAAGATCAAACTGCTGCATCTTGTGATAGCAGCAGTAAGCTGGACTGTATCCTCAGCTCTAAAAACGCCGTCAAAAAGATGATGTACATGGCGAGTGACCGAATCTGATAGATTCTAGAAGCCCTTTCACTTCATGCTCATGTTCGCCCTAGATGATATTAGTATCCACGTGCTAGGTTGTAGCAATGGCTGCATACTGGTCCAGGCCCAGGTAATCCGCCGCGGCCAACAGCTCGAGGCAAAGCTCGACTGGGATATCCATGTCGGGGACATCTTCGCTATTACGGTAGCGATACCAGTAGTGAAAGTATTCGACAACCTTATCGAGGACCATGGCGCTGTTAATATATTCTATCATCAGCGTCTTGCTCTCTCAAGGGTTAGAATGTTCCAGCAGAGGCCGAGCACAACCAGACTTGGCGCGTTTGTGGTCAGGTCAAGTGTAGTGAGTACTCATGTAGCCCAACCGAGAAGTCTCGGATGTTCTCTCAACAAAGCATCGTGAATTATCATCAATCCACAGAGCAAGCCATCTGGACGCGACAGCGTGTTGGCAACATAGACCTACCTCATCTCCTGGAAAACACAGCGAGCCTCTTTGGCCTCAGCGAATTGACTTCTCACGTCGAGCATGCCTTTGATGATGGGGCTGACCATAGCGGCATCACGGAGAACAACAAATTCAAAGCCATCGCTGGAAACGAGAGTGATGTATTTGCTTGCCATTGCTTCAGAGGTCGGGCTCGTCTTCACCGCTTGCTAGCTGACCGTTCTTGTGTTGTCGCTGGGAAAGATAAGGAGGAAGGAAAAGAAAGGAAGAGGAGGGAAAAGCTTTGAAGAAAAGGCAGAACCGGACAAAGAGAATGGAGAAGTTGAGCTTGGACCAGGCCACGATAAGAAAAACCCAGGGAAGAGCACGGAAAGTAACTGGACCAAGGAAATTTTCTCGTCAGCAGGTGCACGGGCCAATCAGTTCCGTCATATTCAGCTCCAGTGATTCACCTCCACTGAACGGACCCAGGCGGGCCCCTACAGCCCATGGAGCACGGAGCCTGTTAGCCTGTAGAGCCCGCTACTGCCCGCAAGCAACTGTACACCTCCCAGCTTCCCCCAATGGCAGTTGCCCTGTCAACATGTTTACTCGCGTAACTTGGTGGTGCAACAAAGCCACACTAAGACTTGACTCCCCATAGTCCTTCCACTTGTTGGACTTGACCAAGTAGTTTAAACTTGCCGCAAACAACACAAACTTAACTTACCTTAACCCAACCCAAGACAAGTCAAGACAACACCAACGCTGTCATCCACCCATCATTTAACTATACTGAGCCTCATTAGCTCCAGCATCTCAGCCCAATTCGCGTCGAATCAGCCTGTACATTCCACTCTGCTCTGCTTGCCGTCTACACACATATCGCATCACACTCGATAGATTATCTTCTCTCACCCCGCATCAACAAACGAGCATCACAGATCCGAATATCATATTCCACCTTGGGCGCATCTCAAACCAAACTTGTTCTACTTATCGACATACCACGCAAGAGGCTAAGCGACTCTAAAAAGACTCGCGCCTGCATCCCGCGACTCACACTACAGCCTTGCGCCCAAGCATGGCATCATCTCAATCGCACCGTACCTCTTACTTTGAACCCAACGAGCAGTTTCGACGTCAAGAGCGCACTCGTTCCAGTGAAGGCACCGTCAGCACCACTATGAGCTCGTCGACGGGCCGCGAGTCGGCAGCGACCCACGTCACCGACGCGCCCACCTTTTCCAAGAAGATTGTTGTTGTCGGCGACGGTGGTTGCGGCAAGACCTGCTTGCTCATTAGCTACAGCCAGGGTTATTTCCCAGAGGTAAACAACCCTTTTCGAACCGATACCGTTGGGCACCAATACTAACAAGACAGAAATATGTACCAACCGTCTTTGAGAACTACATCACCTATCCCATCCACTCTGCTACTGGTAAGACTGTGGAGCTTGCATTGTGGGATACCGCTGGCCAAGAGGAATATGACCGTCTCCGACCGCTCTCATACCCCGAGACCGACCTAATCTTTGTATGCTTCGCTATTGATTGCCCGAACTCTCTCGACAATGTGCTTGATAAGGTATGTGATATTCGCCATCTATTCGCCACACAACATGCTGATCTTTTTCCAATAGTGGTACCCTGAGGTTCTACACTTCTGCCCATACACTCCTCTGGTCCTCGTCGGCCTCAAGTCAGATCTCCGCCACAAGAAGGCATGTATTGATATGCTCAAGACACAAGGTCTCACACCAGTTACTACCGAGCAGGGCATGGGACTGGCCAAGAAGATGAACGCTCAGTACATGGAATGCAGTAGTAAGGAGATGCGAGGCGTCGACGAGATCTTTGAGCAGGCTATCAACACCGTCGTTGCCAACGATCGGAAAACAATCGAGGCAGCAGCAGCTACGGGTTCTTCCAAGGAGAGCAAGTCATCATCAACACCCGGGGTGGGGCAAATTAAGAGGAAGAAGAGAAGGTGTCCAATCCTCTAAGGCACTCACGACTGGAGATGGGATGAATGAATGATTTCTTGGATTTGAGGAACCTTTTACTCGTCATTGTCTTCCGATCTCTTTTGTCATCTTCTCCTGGGGAGAGGAGCGCAGGAGGGAACAGCAAGAAAGACAGCTCGGTGGGCCAGCATTAAAAGAGTTGTAATGACCATCGCATGAATATTGCTTTTATAACGATTTACATTTACGTTATTTCTTTTACCTTCATTGCTGTTGACACTGGTAGGAACTTCTGGTAAGCAACAGGCCGGTGAGATGACATGGCGGGCGTTGCTGGGAATGACTTGACTTCCCTCCATTACCTACCTACCTACTTGGGAGATGTATCTCTTCGGCATTGGGGATATAGTTTGGGATTGAAAGTATGGCATGGCATGGGAGGAAGCGCGCACATTTGTTTTTGAAAGTGTCTTATGAGATAAGGGGAGCAACCAGAACTACAGGCCTGTTTCTATATGTATTGCATCATCGGCATAAACCAGGGTCGAGGTGCCAGGTGTTTTGTTGGCCTTTCTTTGTTAGTGTTTCTGGCGTGGTTTTATTGAGTTGATAGGATTGTTGGAATAAAGATTTAACAAACAATATTGTGCATAAACTATGATTGATCATTTGTGATGGAGAGTTGAAGAACTGATGTATGGAAGGGTGGTGTCAACAACACAACAACCCCACATTCCCTAACACATGAATAACAATACTTAAAGCTTCGTTCATGTCACTTTAAATGTTTCATACTTTACTTGTGTATCTTTCTTTATGGGATTCATCGTTATCATAGCTCTCCTTGAGGAACATGAAGTCCCCTTCCATTGCCTCCAGATCTTCCGCTTTTCCACTGTTATACATGTACGTCTTTATTTTTATGTACAAATGTCCCAACTCTCTTGAAACCTTTTTTTCCTCCTTTCCAACCACCTGTAACCATCATACAAGTTGAAAAATGACCATCATGAGGGGAGCATTATACATCGAGCCAACGCCAACCGATAACCAGGTTTAATAGTACACGCGAGATGCGAATTTGTGTAGAGATGATGTGTCCAACACACCACCTCCCTTATTAGAGGGAGTAAAGAGGTGTGTGTTTATTTGTTCTTGACAACACCGACCTTGGCGGCGCGCAGCACTCGGCCGTTGAGCTTGAAGCCCTTCTGTTGAACGAAGAAGACGGTGCCGTCCTCCTTGTCAGGCTGGGGAGTCATGAAAGTAGCCTCCTGCTCGTTGGGGTTGAACTTCTCGCCCTCGGGGCTGAGACGCTCGAGGCCATGCTTCTTAAGGGTGTTCATGAGGATATCCTCGGTCATCTTGAGACCCTCGTACAGGTTGGCGAGATCCTCGATGCCCTCAGGTCGGTCCTTGGCGTTGAGCTTCTCCTGGGGAACCATTCCAAGAGCTCGGTCGAGGTTGTCGACGCTGTCGACGAGGTCCTTGGCGAACTTTTGGATGGCGAAATCTTTGGCGGACTTGACTTCACGGGTGGTGCGCTCTTGCAGGTTGCGGAAGTCGGCGACGGTGCGCAGGCACTTGTCCTTTTATGATGGTCAGTATTACAGAGACGAATTGAGATTTTTCAGTCGCCACACACCTTCCAGTCTTTGACCTCGGTCTCCTTGGCCTCGAGGGTCTTCTTGAGCTCAGTGAGGGGATCGTTCTCGGCGGGCTTCTCGTCAGACTTGGTTTCCGACTTGGCCTCCTCAGCAGGCTTGGACTCGGCCTCCTTGGCGTCGCTGTACCATCTTGAGACGGCGGGCTGGGCGGATCTGAGAGTGAAAGCAGGCGCAGCCTGGAATTGCGACTGGACGAAGGGTCGGGGGACGGTGACCTTGGGAGTAGCCCGCAGAGCGCGGGACGAGGTGGCAATGGCCTGACGGAACATTGTGAGGTATATGAGGAAGTAAATTAAAGATTGATGAAGCGGAGGGGAATAAGTGACGGGTGAGAGTTTAGTGAGGAGAGGCTGGTGCACTTAAGTAAAGTGTTATAGTGGCTTGTGGTAGGTAGACTATCAGGAAGTTTAGAGCTCCGAGTTAGGACTGAAATTTTAAGCTGTCGGCATGATTCGCTTCGCATGTCGAAGGGTCGCACCGGCTACTGGGACCGGGGACGGGAAGCTTCCATTGACAATGGCAAACCCCCACTTTGGCAGGGCATGATGTAGGTTGACTGAGATCTAGGGTAGTTAGCTGCGGATCAATGAAAGCCCGCCTTTATAATCGATTCAATTGACCTTTGCTTGAGGCTGTTGAGACCCACTATTTTACTGGCTGGTCTACGTCGTGCTCTGGCAACCTGGAGGCTAAGTAAGGTAAGGTAGCTACCATTATTGTTTGCTATTCATTACCTCCAACTAAACAACATCATCATAACGACCACCATTCTACACCACCCTCAAGGCCTTCTCTCGTCCGCGTAGCATAGCGCATAACTCTAACACACACGATCTTCACCCCCGACACACGAAACCACAATCCTACACAATGGCGGCGGCCGAATCGGCGAGGGTCCAGGAAGCGCAGAAGCTCGCCAAGTCCGACCCACGAAAGGCTGAGGCCATCTACAAGGACATCATCTCCAAGGCTCCCAGCACCACATCTGATGCAGCTACTCGCGAGTATGAAACTGCTTTGGTCAGCCTAGGAGAGATCTACCGAGACGAGAAGTGCGCACCGCTTCACGACCGCTTCCCTCGTGCCCCGCTAACAATTACAACAGGAAGACGCAAGAGTTGGTGAACCTGGTCAAGGAGAGCAGGACAGTATTCTCTTCTTTTGCAAAGGCCAAGTCGGCCAAGTTGGGTATGTCCCCAACACCAAAGCAACCTTGCGCCAATGCATCACAGCCAGCTAACGTGGTGACGTAGTCCGCCAACTGCTCGACCTCATCAAGGAAATCCCCGATAGTACCGATATCGAAATCTCCGTCACGAAGGATTGTATAGAATGGGCCACCACCGAGCGCCGTGCTTTCCAGCGACAGGACCTCGAGGTCCGCCTGGTAGCCCTCCAAATGGCCAAGCAATCCTACTATGAAGCCCTCGGTCTGATCAACAACCTCCTTCGGGAGCTCAAGCGCCTCGACGACAAGCTCCGCCTCGTCGAAGTCCAACTCCTCGAATCCAGAGTCTACCATGCCCTCGGCAACATCCCCAAGGCCCGTGCTGCTCTCACCAGTGCACGAACCAGCGCTGCCAGTGTGTACACACCTCCCATGCTACAGGCCAACCTCGACATGCAAAGTGGTATGCTTCACGCCGAAGATAAGGACTTCAACACCGCTTTCTCCTACTTCATCGAGGCTCTCGATGGCTACCACTCCCAAGACGAGAGCACTAGGGCTCAGGCTGCACTGCAGTACATGCTTCTCTGCAAAATCATGCTTAACCTCGTGGACGACGTCAACAACCTCATGGCCTCGAAGCAAGCCCTCAAGTACGCTGGCAAGAACCTAGAAGCTATGAAGGCTATTGCTCGCGCCCACTCGAATCGATCACTGGAGGAGTACGAGCGTGCACTTTCTTCCTACCGATACGAGCTAGGAAGCGACACCTTCATCCGAAACCACCTCCGTCGCCTCTACGACGCTATGTTGGAGCAGAACCTTATCAAGGTTATTGAGCCTTTCTCGCGCGTGGAGATCGACCACATCGCAAACATGGTTGGCCTTGACACCCAGCAGGTTGAGCGAAAGCTTTCCCAGATGATCTTAGACAAGGTCATTATTGGAGTTCTGGACCAGGGCGCTGGCTGCCTTATCATCTTTGACGAGACGCACCGGGATGAGTCGTACGATGCGGCTCTCGCAACCATTGAGAAGTTGAGCAGCGTCGTCGATGTTTTGTACACAAACCAGGCGTCTATGCTGGAATAGATAGGGGTTCATCCGTTGTATGTAATATGTCACACAGTATCTTAGACTAGGCGTTTCAAAGAGGGAACACGATCGTCTATGCTGGTCAATGCTTGTATTTGTTCATGTGTCCTTATATATAGCACTGTGCCTGTGATCCAAACCTATGTACAGACAATGCCTCAACCAGTTTCCGCTTCCAACAGGGGTATTGAATTAAATCGCAAGGCGTGACGAATACAAACAATCGTTTTGTACTTGGTATCTCCAACAACGACAACAGCCGACCTATCATGACACAAAACGCCTCATGAATGCTAAAATAATATGCCATGCTTCGTAACTCAATGCAAAAAAAGCAAACAATTGTTCCTTACGTCATTCAATGAAACATAACTCGCCTGGGCCCGGCAGAAGAAGAAGCCTCCTGACTTCTCCTCTGCTCGCCCAGGATAAGAGCGAATAGTCTCTTGGCCAAGGCACCCTCGTCCCAGCCGCCAACTTGAGCCTTGAAGGCATCGACGCAATCCAGGTGCCAACGCTCCAGCGTCATGGCTTCACCTTGACTAGCAACGGTCTTTCCAAGATATTTGTCTGAGCAACGTTCGTAATAGATAGTGAAAGGGCCTTGGCGGCGCTCCTGAAGTAGATCGTCGAGTACAAGCCAATGTTTTCGGGTCCAGACCGTTTGTGATAGTGGTGCAGGACGCGGTTGTTTCTTAGGTGGTCCCGCGTTAGACGCAGGGACCTTGGTGGTGGTGGGATTCTCCTTGTTGGTAGTTTGACCGGGTGGCGGTCTAATACGCGGTCGCTGGGGACCGTTGCTAGACTGTGATGCCGCCGAAGAATTGGATAGTCGACGTTGATGTCGAACCTTGGCCTGTTCTATAGGAGAGAGGACGCTGCTCGTAAACTCGACTACACGGCCAGGGGTGTGGGGTTTGAGAGGAGAGCGTAGACTTGACTTGATAGGGGATGCGTTTCTGGGAGGTAGTGGTCGGAGAAGAGGGCGAGGGGCAGGGCGGGGAGCGGGTTTAGCTGGGGATGGTTCTGGAGAGTCTTCACTGGCATTGGAGGTTTCCTGCTGCCATCTGTGTATATCGGCGTGGGTGAGCTGCATCCTTGGTGGAGTAGGTTCCCCTGTAGTATGAACTGGTTCAGGTTCAGGTTCTGGTTCTGGTTCAGCGACCGCATTCCGCGTCGATGCTTTAAAGAAGGACTGATTAGGTCGTCGTCGTTCGGGACTAAAGTTCGCCTTCTGGGGTACTGAGGGCATCTCGGAAGGCTGAAATTCTTCAACATCGTCTTCAGTTCCTTCTTCATCCGGATCTTCCTGTTTGTGTTCCTCCGATCTTTCTCTCTCATCAGGCTGCTGAGAGATATCTTCCACGGCCATACTATGCTCCTCATGTACCGAGGATTCCTCTGAGCCCTGATCTGAAGGAGATTGGTTGGACCTTGACTCTGATTGAGAATTAGTTTCCTCTTCCGACTGCTCAGATGGCTCTCGCATCGCTGCCGGTTGAACAGGGCGGGCGGGTGAGAAAAAGCCAAGCTTTGGCTTGCCTCGAGGCGCGAGCTCTTGCTGAGGTAGCTGTGGAAACATGGAGCTTGTTGGTAGTGTTTGTGTTGTCTCGGGTTCAGGTTCAGGCTCAGCAGGTCGTGCTCCAGAGACTGACATCTTGAAAGGTGAGAGCTTGTCGGCCAGCCTCCCTGGAAGGACTCCAGGAGACGAGAAGAAGGCCGACAGATCGAAGCGGTTCGCCTTGGCAGTGGCAGGAGCTTGTTTGGGTCGTTTGGCAGCCTGCTTCTTATTCAGACGAGAATGCTCTTCTGCTCGAGGCGGGTCTTCAGTAGCAATCTCCATGGCGTCTGTTTGGCGATCTTCGGTCTCATCAATCTCACTCATCGTTCTCTGATCAATGCTCCCATCCTGTTGTGTTTCTCTGGCAGCCTGCTTACCCCAAGGGCTTGGTATTTTGTCCCGTCTGCGGTAAGGTGATTCCGGCTTTTTCTTTGCGGGTTGTTGCCGGGTTGTTCGAGGACTTGACCTTTGCGCCTCAAACTCCCACAAATCTATATCATCACCCGCATCTTCAGTCTCATCATCAGCCACATCCATGACTTCATTAACTTGACCGCGAGGAGCAGATGGGTCGGCGCGTCTTACTGTTGAGCGCGCAAAGGCCTCAAGAGGTACATCCCCACGAAGGTTAGGGCTGATAGGGCCTTCATTCTGCACCCAGCTCATGCCACCCTCACTGGGGGCCTGGAAATGAGTCGAACTGGCCGCAGAATCCCTAGACGCTGTTCGTCGATGGCGAGGCGAGGAAGTACGACTACTTCTTTCGAGAGCTTCCATAAAGCTAGGCTGTCCTGTGTGCCTCGTGTTGGTTCCAAAGGGATCCTCATAGGCCTCGTTACTCTGAGGAATCTGGGCAGCTTTATTTGAAGCACGCGACCTCCCAGGACTGGCACTCGTGCGTCGCATGATTTGGGATTCCCTTGGCCCCAAGTCTCTGGTAGCAGAGCTCCGGAAGGGGCTTCGCAAATGGCGATCATGAGCCTCAGGCGATGGAGGATCTGATGTCACACTTTGCAAAGCGCGACCTGCTCGAACAATAGGCGATAGTGTAGGACGCCTGGCCCTCTCAGACATGAGTTCTGGCAAAGATTGTTGTTCTTGAATAGGTGATGAAAGCTGATTCATTGGTGTTACCTCTGGTTGGACTTCGTTTTCCAGAGACAGTCGAGGCTGGCGTGGCTTGGCGGTTTTAGGTAGCTCCTGTACCACTTCAGGTTCTTCTTCTTCCTCTTCGTCCTCCTCGACAGGGTCGCCTATGACAGTCTGCTCGAAAACTTGCTCGTCTACGTCAGAGTGATCGTCAGGTTCATCCAAGAAGTGGTGACCAGCATCCGAATGGTTGTCGGGTTCTTGGGCAGTAGCATCGAAATCTATCAGAAGCTCATCGTCCCTCTTCCTCTTCTCGGTCACAACGTCATTGACAATCTCATCTGCAGATTCCGGTAACGTTTGAACTTGGATTACAGGCTCAGGTGAGGGGTTCTTCAGTGAAGAACCTCTGCTTGAATTGAGTCTTGTAGGATTGCGCGAGCCAGCCCTAGTCTTCTGGTTGTTATCACTTTCAACTTCGAAATTTGAAGACGTGTCGTCAGGAGTAGGAAGACGCCCTTTATCAGAACGAGAGGCAACACTTGTATTGGAGGCTGCTGGCTGGTTAGCCTCATCTTGTTGTTCCTCCTGGACGTCCTGCTCCACAGGGGCCTCTTCTTGTGTCTCTAGCTCATCTTCGAGTTGAATAGGCTGTGCCTCTTCCATTTGAATATCCTCTTTTTCGACTACTCGGAGCTTTTTAGCGCTCGCTCGGGGGCGGCGGAGCGTAGCTGCTTTCAGCACTGCATCAGGAATCTCCGAGAAAGAATCGTCGTAGAGGTTTGAGTCTTCTTTCTCCAGGTGAGATGCGTCGTGGCGGTGGGATGCAAGGGGAGATCCACGGTATTCAGTAGTTTCGGGGTTGTCAGGCACATTCGATTTTAATAGCACCTGATGTCGCAAAGGTGAAGAACCCATCCTTCGAGGACTCTGCCACCATCGGGAAGCCAGAGCACGGCTGGGTGAAAATTTTTGAGGTGGGCGAATAGTTGATTGTCGGAAGTCCTGTTGAGGTTCTTCTGGCGCCGTTTCTTTCGGTGCTTCAATCTTATCCTCCTGTCTAGCAGTTTCCTGGTCTTTCTTAGGTCTGTCGCGATCCTGCAAAGACTGTCGTAGGGATTCTAAGGTGTTGTTGATAATCATACTCGTCTCTTCGCCTATATCGTTTTCGGTTTGCTGTTGCGTCGAACTGCGCAAGCTCGCTTGTAATGATGGTAATGAATCCATAAAGATCATACTAAAGTCTTCGCCCGCTGCGACAGTGTCATCGGCTTCAGGTCGGGTGTCGCTCCGAGGCTCGTCTACCGAGGAAACATCACTCCCAGCAGGTCCATAACCATAATCTCCGAAATCCGATGAACCGCCATCTCGGCCATGCTCTGGGCTTGAAGGTCTAGGTGCAGCTTTTGTTTTAGGTCTTGGGGTTGGTTCGTCGTCCAGTGTCGCCATCCAGATATCTGAGTCGGGCTCTGATTGCGCAGGCGCGCTATTGTTCGCGGTTCGGTTTGCGCGCAACTGATTTGCCTCGGCTTCTGACGGTGTAATTACCAAGGTCACATCGTTATCGGCTTGTGAATCGTCGGCGCGTATGGGAGGAAGTTCGGACACATTGCCAGCGTCTGCAAGCTCGTCGGGTAGAGAAGCATCGTCTAGTTGGGCGCTTTCCAATATTGGTGCTTTTCCTGGCGTTTGTGTGTTTCCCAAGTCGATAGATCGGTTCTTTGGTGGTCGGCCCCTTCGTTTTGTGCCTGGCGTAGGCTGCGCAATAGTTTCTGTTGTGTCTACATCCTTTGATGTGCGCCGCCGTGTTCGAGGGCTCCCCGCTATTGGTGTTCCTTTCCTCTTGATTCCTGCGCTTGGTAATGGCGTGCCGTTTGTTTTTCTCGGGCGACCTCGTTTTCTTGGAGTCGCGTTAGGATCTTGCGCCTGCTCCTCGATCGCTTTCTTCAACGGAACTGTCGTCGTAGTGGTGGTCATTTCCCTCCGTCGTGCTGTAGGCAAGGAAGGGCTGTCTTGGAATAGCTTCCGACGCGCGCTGCTAGGCCCGACTGACATGCTTTGATCCTCGGTCTCGACGGTGACTAATAATCGCTGGGGTGCCTGGTTATCTCCAACCTCGAGTTCGAAAGTCTGCCTCCTAGGCGAAGTTCCTTTTCCCGTGGATAAAAATCGACTTGACCGTTGACTGCTGCGAACTATACGACGCGTAGTCGAAGGAGGTACGGCACTTAGAGGCCTGCTTTGACTCCGAGGCGGCTGTTCAACGGTATCGTTAAGTGGATCTGGCGAGGACATAATATCCGCGCTGGGCGTGTTCATATCGACCACTGACTGCCAGCGAACAGTGAAAGAGTCGGAATCAGCGGCTAAGCTCTTGCGCTTTCGCATCGACGACTAAAATTGGTGTTATTCATTCATGGAATGCAATGTAAAGTAAAGTGCTGAATGCATAAAGGCAAGCGCGCACTATTACCATCTGTTTGTTGCAAAACCAAACCAACCCGCCGCGGTGTGGGTAGGGATCATTAACCAGGGTTGACGTGGCGGCACATGTTGACATTGGGCTAGACTTGGACTAGCGCCGTTGCGGGTCTCCGCATCTTTTGTTTCTCCTTGGCCCCGAGGCTTGCATCTATGATTCTTGGTTCTTGGTGAGAAATAGAGAGTCCTCAGAATAACTACCTAATTAAGTTTAGCGGACGTCGACTTGCACACGGTAAAGATCTCTAGTTTACCGGCCCATGTCTCTTCCCCCGTCCCCACGTCACATGTTGGAAGGTGACCTCATTTTCAGATGCGGAACAGTGGCCGACTTTTAGGGATGTCTGCTCGGAAACAGACCCCGTCCCGACCTCGGTATATTTAGAGGAGCACCTCCTGTACTTTGTGCCTTTCTCCTCTGATACAGGAGGAGTCCCTAGGCATTTCCAGTTGAGACATAAGCCATTGCCGAGATCTACAGGCGTCCTTACTACATAATTAAGCACGGCCCCGCGCAACTAATTGTACGTTCCCCAGGTTTTCAATACTAAACATTCCCCAGTCCATTTCATTTTCATCAATTTAGTTTCATTCAATTCAATTGAAGCAACAAGTTTTAACGCGCCGCCTACCCCTGCTCAAATACTCACTTACACACTCCTCCAGACGCCATCATGTCGGACAACATCGACAAGGAGACCAATCCTGAGATCGACTCTCCTGTCACAAAGGTCGAGATCACACCAACCAAGATTGAGATCGAAAAGGCGCCCGAGGTTCCCGCCATCCCTCAGAACGACAATGTCGCCCACGCTCTTGCTGGCGCTGGAGGTGGTCTCTTGTCCATGATCCTGACGTAAGTATCAGACATGCACATGTCGCATACCCAATGCGACGCAATGCGCTGACCACGTCTAAAGCTACCCTCTCATCACCCTCTCTACACGCGCCCAGGTCGAGTCCAAGAAGGCCGAGAGCAAGTTCAGCGAGGCCGTTGGCAACATCATCGCCCGTGAGGGTATCTCTGGTCTGTACTCCGGCATTAACTCGGCCCTCTTCGGTATCAGCATTACCAACTTTGTTTATTACTACTGGTACGAATGGACCCGCGGTTTCTTCGAGAAGGCCGCTGCCAAGGCTGGTCGCGCTGGATCCAAGCTCACTACCGTTGAATCGATGATCGCCGGCGCCATTGCTGGCTCCGCTACCGTTATCATCACAAACCCTATTTGGGTTGTCAACACCCGAGTCACCACCCGCCAGCAGGAGAAGAAGAAGGATGTTGAGGCCGGCGAGTCTTCCCAGCCTGCCAAGGCTCCCAGCACCATCGGCACTCTGCTGCTGCTTCTCAAGAACGAGGGCCCTCAGGCTCTCTTCGCCGGTGTCATCCCGGCTCTTGTACTCGTCATCAACCCCATTCTTCAGTACACTCTGTTTGAGCAGCTGAAGAACACAGTTGAGAAGCGTCGCAAGGTGACTCCCGCTGTCGCCTTCTTCCTCGGTGCCTTGGGCAAGTTGTTCGCTACCGCGATCACCTACCCATACATTACCGTCAAGTCTCAGATGCACGTCCAAAGCGGCCAGAAGGAGGGCTCTCTTGCCGCTCTTTCTCGCATCGTGCGTGAGAGTGGTTACTCTGGTCTCTACCGAGGTAAGTATTATACCATTAATCTTTCACGTGACAATGCGCTGACTGTAATCAACAGGTATCGGTCCCAAGATCACTCAGAGCGTGCTCACTGCTGCTCTTCTCTTCGCCTTCAAGGACGTTCTTTACGAGCAGACCGTGCGCCTTCGAATGGCTCAGGCCGCTCGCCGCCGCGTCGCTTAAGCTACCTTAATGTTAGTTTAAGTGCTGGTCCTACAAGACCCATCTTGATATCAAAGTATTGTAGATATCCAATCGTTCTCAGTATACGCCCCAATATCAAAAAGCATACACGGTGAGAATGCATTTGGTTATCATTTCGGAAACTGCTATTGTGTAAATGGCGTTGTATTATTTGGCTTATAGCTTGCGGTCTGCTTGGGTTGAGAGGCAGGCCTGCCTGCTGCAGGATGGCTGGTTAAGGAGGTAACTCTCATTTGGATACCCAAATCTACGTTTGTAGTTTGAACATATCCTCAATTTATTCCCTTGTTTTTTTGGCTCGTTCGATACCATTGAACATCTTAAGTAGGAACTACACGAGGCACAATCCACCAATCGTGATAACACTTATCCGGAGTCGGCACCTCGACCTTGATCTTCAAGTCATCTGCACCCCTCTCCAATGCCTTTTGCAATGTTGTGATCGCAAGTCCCGTTGCGATACACGCCTTGAGAGCATTCTTCTTGGAAGTGACCCACTTGTCGTGAGAACCGACCGAAAATGCATCCCGAGCAGACAACTTGCTCAACGCCTCAAGTCCTCTCTTCGCACCCTTGAGTGCCCTCTCTGCGTAGTTGAGAATGTCTACTGTAGGCGATTCCGGTTGTGATGTTCCCTCTGTGAACTCTTGGAAGTTTGGCAGAGGTGGGAGACCGATCACTGCAAACGGTCTCATGCGCAGATCAAAGCGCAATTCATCGTTACTATACGGTCGCGGGGGGAGCTTGATCAGCTTGAGCCGTAGCAATATGGTGTAAACGCATGAGAGCGCATCGGACAATTCCCATGTGACAGCAGCATCGAGAAGCGTGAGCCGGGTAAAGGCAAGAGATCGCTCAAGTTGGCGATCGACGGTGGGGTCGCGAGGGTTAGGGGATGCACGCGACTCCTCGACCTTTCGAACAATGAACGACTTGATCCTTTCTGCATGTTGTAATCTCCATTTGGCGAGGTAGTTGAGATACCAGTACATGCCGGCAAGTTCGTCTGGTTGGTAGACTTCCAACTCAAAACCAAGTTGCACAATGGTTTCCATCTGGCGGATCTTGTACAGGTACGTCCATGACGACAGCGGAAGAGACCACGTCTCGACTGGAGCACTGTTCGTGCCGGTCAACCGTCTCATAGGCTCCTCGCTCAACCTGACTTGAATCCTTTGATCAAGCTCCTCGGCGTCAACCTGGAGGTTTTCCCAGTCTCTAATGACATGGCAAAGTGTGCGTCGCACACGGCATCGATTCTGACAGTACGTTCTGAAGATATCGAGAAAAGGTTGCGCCGCTCGTTTGCGGAAGAGCTCCATTTGCTCAGCAACTATGAAGCGGGGATCTTGAGGAACTTCGATCTCATCATTGTTGCGGTCAAGCTGGAAGCTCGCGGGCAGTGTCACGATGGAAAAGTCGTCGTCTAGTATCTGGCGGATGCTCATTGACCCTAAAACTTCCATCTCGTTAAATAGGAAAGTTTGAAGCAGGGTCCGTACGAAGACCAGTGGTTGGGGTTTCTTGGCTTGGAAGTAATAAACAAAGTTCTAAACACTGTCAGCATTGCTTTGTTTAAGGAGGTCTCATATTTTACCTGTAGACACTGAGAGTCGGTGTAGTTGAGAACATCGATTAGTTCAGCGCCGTCTGAGAATAGTCTCGTCAAGTGTTCGAATGCATCTTCAAACTTTAGCTGCACAATTGGCCTCGGAGGCATAGTGCTGGCAAGTTTTCTTTGGAGTTTGGCGCTGAAGGCATCATCAACGGGTTGGCCTAGATCATGAGTGGCCTTGATACCTGGGAGGAGGTTGAGACAATCCAGCCATGGTTTCCTCGCTACATCTGGCTCTCTCATGTATTTGGGACACTCTGTCGCTTTCAAGAAATACGACCGTAGCTGCAGTCGCTGATCGAGTGCCTGTCTGAGCTCATGGCTGATTTCGTCACCAAGTGTGATGAGCAGACTTCTCGCTTCTTGGATAGCATGCTGAATGTGTTCGGGTTGTATCTCTGCAAGAAGAGTACGGTGGTATGTGTTTGTCACAAAGTCCTCTTCCTACGATATATATGTCAGCCGAGTCAGTATGTCGATAATTCACAGCCGTGCTTACCTCATAGTAGTGTTCGGATCTGATGCGCTCGTTCACGTAGCCACAAGCCTTTAGCAAACCAAGACAATACGCCCTGAGAATTTCTAGCATATTAGAGTTTCCGGATGATTCAGAAGTGGCATTTCTGACGAAGCGAGCATCTTGGACAGTTTGTGGTGTGGGTGTCAGAAGCGCCTCGGCATATATGCTTGTAAACAGAGTCTGCGATAGAGGGTATCCTTGGTGCCAGGCCATCTACATAGACAAATCAGTTTTCCTTCTTTTGCATGTAGATGAATCTCTTACCTCGTGGCAGAGTAGCTGATCTATGATACCCAGCACCTCCTCGGGAAGAAGTGGTCGACTAACGTCGTAGAGCTCCTCAAGCTCATCTGGTGACTTGACACAACCACTGTCCATCTTTGGATCCATGATCTACGCACGTTAACCTTTGATCTTAATATCATGACGAGAATCTCACCTCGAGAGCCGCGACAGAGTCGAACAAGGTAAAGGAGTCATCTTTGACGAGATCTCCGGGTGCGAGGGCTGTGGTAGAGAGTCAGTCAGTCAATGGCGGGGTCATTCATGGTGGGAGTACCAAGATGAAAACTTACTGTTGACGGCTTGTGTGAATTTATCCGTAATATCTACAGCGACTATTCCGGCTGTCATGATATCTGGGGGAGGCGGAGGTGGAGGTTCATATTGGTAGTTCAGCGATAACCTCGCAATATCTGTGCCGTCAGGTCAGACTTTGACATGGCATAATTCAAGGTAGGTATTGTTGGGCACCCACCATCATCAGGAATAGCTGCTGAGCCGTCCATGTCCGTAGAGTAAACTGAACCGAAACGCGATAGCGCTATTATGAATTAATATTGCGGCTTGTATATCAATCGTGTGTGTGACAGGGCATGCGTTGAAAGTTTAGTATTAGATTAGATGTTGACAGTGAGTTGATTGAGTGTGAGAAGGGAGGTTCTGCCTCCAAGTTGGTTGATGATGGCTCCACCACTACGTACTTTGCTTGGTGATAGATTGTCGAATCAATTAAACTCTGGTAAAAAACATCATTTACAGTAAAGCACGGGCTTAGAGATTCATTGGATTCTACAGATAAAATCACGACAGCCAATGTCATGACTAAATGAGCTGCTGCTAGTATGTTGTGTTCTTTAAAGGCTTTTGTGGAGAGTCGGCAGTAGCCGGGTGCTCAGAAAGTTGAGATGCGTCCCATTGCCATCATGACATGGAAAGAATACAATTTGTTTAGATCACGACAAACTCATTCATTTACAAGCAATTCTTTCGTCGCAATTACAATCGTAGTTTTTGAATTGATTGATGTATTGTAGCAATCATTATGATACAGTGGCACGAGGTTCATGCGATCGGCGGCTCTTGGTGAATAAGTTCCATCTCATCCCATCCGAGCAATCCCCCTTCAGGCGCCATGCTTCCAATATCCCGTACGCAATCATCTATCCGTGTCGAATTCCTTAAGCGGCGTTCTCGGCGGCGATGGCAGCGTTGGCCTTGGCAAGGTTCTGCATCTCGCCCTGCTTGCCGTTCTGTTGAGGTAATTTACCCGTTAGTAATCTTGTCGCTTTTCTCTATCGCTCATTGTTTTCGCAGGTTTCAGCGTCGCCTTCTTACCTCCCACTTGGAAAATCGGAGATCCATCTCGCCTCGGCGCTCGGCAACGATTCTCTTGTCGTCCTTCAGGCTGCGGCGGACAACGCGGGCGGCGATGGCCAGGTAGCGGTTGTAGCTATCGGGAAAGACCAATGTTAGCTTCTCGGTGCTCGTTGACGGGTCGCTCGACGGCAGGCGATAATTTCGGAAGTGCCTGAGAATTCAATTGACGTACGTAAGACCAGCGGCTCTCCACGCGGCAGGCATATTGGCGGTGTTGGAGGTTGGATTGGGAGGGGATTGGTTTGGTGGTTTGGTGATGGCTGAATCTTTGCTCCGAATTACCGGACGACGGCAGAGCTAGAATTGGTAGCCTTAGGCCGCATTTGGTGTTGGAGCCGGGAAACAGCCGGAAGGTGATGTATCACGTGATGTCAGACGGTGTTAGTGAAACAGCAAGACTTGGGTGCTTGAATGTAACCAATTTACAGCACCAACCCAAAGGATGCCAGAAGACTTAATACTAGTTTCCTAAGATATAAAACAATTCAGTTTATGCTATTTGAGACCTGCGTTCATGATGTTTGTTTTCTATATACTAAGCTTCAATCTTAAGTGTTATGCCACGTCTTGACCAATATACAGTACAGCACCTACCACATAGTATTCTTACAAGCTAAGAATCCTTCAACATTCCTTACATCAAGCATTGCTTTCTCTCATATTCAACGATAATAAACACAACCATCTTCACACTTAGTCATGGCTACTAGTGTCTTATTAAGCTTAAGCGAAACAACATGCTTACCCCAAATATGCATGGGTAGTGCAGCTTCATATCAAATAAGCTGTGAGAACACATCACCAAAGGCCAATAGTAGGGGCATCGAAATAGCAGGGGCTACTAAAGAGGCGGCCGCCCAATAAGCTTAAACCATTGGCCTCTGTGCTTATCTTGCAGCTCTTCAGCTCCTCCTCATATAAAGAAGGGAAATGAGCTGTCTTTCTCAACCTAACAAGCTCAGTTATTTCTTCCGCCATGTCCTTCATACCTACTCGACGTCGGCGACCGCAAGAGTTTACCCTTCCCAATGGGAAAAAGGTAATCGCCTCTCTCCCAGAAGACATCGATGAACTACGGGAGAAACATGGACGTCGTAGCGATGTCCAGGTCGAGATTGTTATCCATGGATCACCAGAGCATCACAACTATCTCAGAGAGACACGGGATCATCATGAAGGTCGCCGTCATCACTTTCGCCAGAAACACGGCCCTGCCTTTGATGAGTGGGAAGATATGCAAGCTCAGCTCGATCTAGTCAACAGCCACTTGGAACGACTCTCCACCAACACGTCCAATCTGAATGCCAACTTTGACAAGTTCGGCTACGGCGCTGAATTGAGAACTTACGATGATGATGAGCCCGCAGCCGGTGTCGATTCCTCCAACATGTCTACCTCTGATACACTGTCGATTGGGTCCAGTGGGAGTCAATCTCGATTGGGGGAGACGATCAAGCTCTTCAAAAAGCCAGTCGTGAAGCAATGGTTTCACAAAGGCCTACTTTGGCGTGCTTCAGAAAATACTGAAATCATGGCTATTGAGCTCTTCTTTGATCTTCTATACGGTAAGCATTGCGATAAATTGTGATGGGCATATGCTTATAAAAGTGACTAGTCGGCATCATTCACGTCAATGGTGAACACGTCTGGGCAGAGCCAACCGGCAAGGAGTTGCTTCGCTTTGCAATTACCTTTATCATGTCGTGGAAGATCTGGTCCGACATTACCTTGATCCTGAGTTGGTTCGAGACAGACGATGTCTTTACTCGACTTGAGATTTTGTTCGAGATTGCATGTCTCTTGGGGTACGTTGACTTCCAAAAAGAAAAGTCATTCATCTAACTGGACAGATTCTCTACCAACATGACCTATGCCTTCCACGAGGGGGAGCACAACACATATAAAATGCTTATATCTTTCTATGTCGCTGCTCGATTCAGAGGTATCACACATTTCTTGTATACCGCTTACCTTTTACCAATGGTCCGCGGTGTCATGTTTTGCCAGGCTATCAACGTCATTGTTCCTGCAGCCATCTGGATTGCCAGTATTCACGTCGAGATGCCATCTCGTCTAGGACTGATATGGGTTGCTATCGCCCTAGACATGTGTGGCCAAAGCATCCTGACGGGACTGTTCCAATGGGCTCGAACAACTTCACAACCTAAAAGATTCGCTAAATATCTTTCTGGTATCTTCGAGTTCTTTCCAGCCGTCAATATTGAGCATCGAGTCGAACGTACCAACGCCTTTGTCTCCCTGGTGTTTGGGTATTCTGTCATGGGGCCCATGTTTCAGAGTTACGGAGGTTATACAGTTGATGTATTCCTAGGTAAAGCTGTTCTTGGGCTGTGCCAAGCTTTCGTCTTTAACTGGATTTACTTTGATGTTGATGGAAGCAACATCAATGTGCATGCTATTAGACGGGCCGTGTATAGCTGTAAGTTCTCTCTTTTTGTCCTCTTCTTCTTCTTTTCTTCAGACCCCTCTCGTATGTTGCACGTGTGCTAACATTTCAAGCTTCGATATGGCACTATGCTCATCTTCCTTTCATCATGGGCTACATTCTTTCATCTGCCGGATTGTCCAAACTCGTTCTGGCTGCCGATACTCCTGGCGCGAACCCCGAGCACTTGACAGAACACTACATTGAGCGTACAGACCCTGAGATTGCCGATGGTATCCGGTACTTCTACTGCCATGGTCTTGCTATCGCACTCTTTTTTATGGGAGTCATATCAGCCTGCCACGACCACCGTCACCCAGCAACTCGACGTCTGTCCAAAAAGACTCGGTTGGCCAATCGGGCGCTTGTGTGTCTTATCTTGTTCTGTCTACCGTTGGCCAAGGGTCTCAATTCATTGAATCTTGTGTCCATCACTCTGGGCCTGACCGTCTGGGTTCTACTTCTAGAGCTGTTTGGAAAATCGTGCCGCAGTGACCCTTTTATTGGTGAGAAGAAAGGATGCTCGGTGCGGTATAAGTGCAAGTGCAGCAAAAAGGATCTTGAGAACGCAAATCTGGACGAGAAGCCAAAGACTGCGACAGCAGAGGTGCTTGAACTAGGACCTAGAGAGAAAACTGCGGTGGCTGATGTACAGGATTGAGCAACATTATGAAAGTTGGAAATAGCATCTATGGTTGCAATTTATGAAGTTCCTAGCATAAATGAATTTACACACATCTCAAATCCCGCTTCTTATCCTAATACACAAAATCGGCCATCGGTTCTCTCTTCGAAGATCTAGGAGCCACCCCCCATCATCGCCATAGTCTGATGCACCCTCCTTCTATCAACTTCCTTCTTCAACATGGATATACAGCTTGCCACAGCAAGTATTTCCATTTCGGCACATTCCTCCTTTCTGTCCACCCACTCCTGCAGATCAAGCATAAGTCGCCCTCCGTTTCCAGCTGTACTCCTATTAGAACCGGGCGTGCGAACTCCACTGTTGCGCACAAAATGCCCAACCTTGCGTCTTCGCTCCTCTTGTTTCCCCCTCTTAACGGCTACCTTGGTCACCTGCTCGAGAATGAGCAGAGAGTCGGCTTTCTCGCCCATAAAGGCGCGACGTTCAGCGCGGGAACTATATCGCCATTCAAAGGTGCCGAGATGCGTTCGCATGACCACGCTGCGGGTCATTATGCCCTTGCAGCTGATCTCTATATCCTCTGCTTGCCTGCCCTGCGAGGTCTCTGTGTCAAGGCGGATCTTGGGGGGGTTGCCCGGCCCATAGCGGTATGTCGTCGTGCAGAGTGGTTTCTGCGCACGATCGTCTGCTCGGGCTAGGAAGCATGATCCTGATTTACGAGCTGGTCGAATGGAGACGTATTCGGCTTCTTCGATTTCTCCTGTTGGTGAGACGTTGAAAGTGTAGATTGGATCTGGCCGCGGGGGTACCGGTAGTTTGATGAGGGGGATTCCGGAGGCTTGTATCTGAAATTGTTTGGTAGGATAAAAGTCGGCTACTGTGGTATAGAGATGCGCGGATTGACCTTTGTTGTATATTTCTGTATACACGGGAAGAGAGTTTGTGGAAGATGATGCTTGTGAGATGTAGGATAGTTCCGTGGCTTCGATTGCTTCATAGTCGGGATAGAGTATAGAAGAAGGTGAACCGAGATGGTCTTTTGAATGATACATAGTCTCAAATTCTGTAGACATTTTTTCTACTTTTCGAAAGTATTGATAAAGGTGTTATAGCACCTGATATGATGGTATCAGTTGTGTAAGTGCCGTTGAACACTCTTCCACATCTGCATCTCCAAGGCCGGAACAGGCGATATATATACTACAAAACTTTCTTCGAATCTCCTCACATGATGATGATTTACAATTGGATCCTCGCTGAAACCGAAGAATACGGCGCAATATTCCTCGGGGAGCCCAAGGCATCTTTTCAGCCCTGTGGTCATGATTGGTGCATCTCATGATCAGCACCCCACACAGAATAATACGACGAATGCGAGATGCGATATGTGGGGGGCTTTGATGAGGCGGTGCCGATGAAGTAAAGAACAAAGACGTAGGATGAGGTAATTATACATGTTCACTATTACTACAGGATGGCAGAGAACTCGAAGCCAAAGTCAGTGCTATATGAGGTGGCGAGTCATCCAAGATGGATGCTCCTAACAGTACGGTATCAGTAGTTCAACAATAAATGATACAGAAAATAAATAGCCCAATAGCAGACAGTTCGTATAAGGTAACTTTGCATTTTATCTCGAGTGAGTAATATTAAATTTATATGACACAAAAACTACCTCTTCTTCACCCCTCATGCAACTCTTCCAAAGAAAGTAACATCATTGTCAAGCTTCTCCTCCACCCACATCGGCCACTGGTTATAAATCTGATGCTCCAGATCAATGCTCTGATTGAGATACTTCAACCACCGCGAAAACCCAGGGTCGAGATCTGGCTTTCCCTCTCGCTGGTCAGGAGGATACTTGTTGGACACGTTGCGCTCCTGTCCGCTGATGGGCGTTATGATCTCATTGATAGCGACCCAGTGCGTGTGGAGGAGGAGCATGACTTGGTTATCTGGGTCTATGAGGGCTTGGAATGTGTCGTGTGGGAGAAGCATCCACCATCCGTATTGCGTTGTGTATGCTTTGTACGCTGTGAAGCCGAGTCAGTCAGGTGAATTTCCATCATGTTTGGATATTTAAAACTCACCATCCCAGGAATTGACATATAGCTTCTCGACCATGGTCATGAGATGTTGGTGATACTCAAGCTCAACTTCCTCTGTGCATAACGGTTTCAGATTAGTGAGAGCCTCAAATGCAGAATCAGTGAAACCCTTGGGAATAAGCGGAAGCCCTTGCATAAGGGGTTCAAGCAGCGCATCCTGCTCCTGCTCAAACATGTTCTCAAAGATAGGTTTAATACCACGAAACATCATCTGCATGCCCACAATCATAATGCCCCGAATAAAAGTTAGATACTCGGCCAGTCCGTCATCGAGAGAGACAGATTGAAACGTCAGGGCGTAACAGGTAGCTACCATGGCGTTAGCTTCCTCGTAATTCATTGAGGATTTGTTCGTTTCTGCAAGGCGTTTCTTGATGGCTCTTATGGCTTTAATGCGATGGTTCATGGCGGATGATAAAATGCTGGGGTCGTCTCTCATGAGTTCAGATGCGGAGAAGCCGAGAATGGCATGCATGAGATATTCATTCTGGTAGAGTTAGTATACAAGCCGTCTATACCCGGCGTAACATACATTGTGTGCAATGCAAGGTATCTCATGAGTCCAAATGTCCTCTTGCTTTAGGGGATGGTGAGGATAGCATTGTGTCAGAAAGTGCTGGAAGAAACGCATGTCCTGAAGACTGAACAACGGAACCTGGTGATGTGGCTGCGATCCGTCTTAGTCAGTTATGTTTCTAATGCTTGTGAATGGATAAATACCTGATGAGTGATCTGTGGCGTAGACGGATACTCGCATTTGAGCCCTGTTTTTGTACAATGTCCACAAGCAGGATGAGTTTCTTGACACTTGATACGGGTTAAGAAAGTAATAAATTAGTTGAAACAAAGCACATAACATACCTTGATACGCCTTCTCTTGCAGTTATAACATCCTCTTCTGCTCTTTGTATGACCTCTCCGCTCAAGTCTCTGTTTCTGAGCTGAGGGCCTTTGAACAGCGACTTCGCTGCTGGAACCTGACGGGGGTGTTGCTTTGTCTGATGAGTCTGAAGTTGATGGTAATTGACTCTGGGCGCTTTCACCAAAGGTTATATCGTCTGCTTGGAGAAAAGCGCTGTAGTCAAAGTCTTGGTCGGGGAATGATAACATCCCCGGGCTGAATCCTTGTGGCATATCCATTTCAGTATTGTTGAGTATGATGCAAGTCTAGTAAACGATTGTATGTACATCCATGAGTTGTCGATTACATCAATCGGATCATTGATTCTTGGAAAGACAAAGGAAGTTATGAAGTTCTTGTTAGAAACTCATCAGGCACCAAGTATGTAGACAGCTTCAACATGGCGAATCAGGACATCAGATTGTCACGTGTAGAAGCTATAGTGGACGATCCTACAAAGTGGCTGAATAGCTTGTTCTATCATTCGCTGTGGTCTTGATTCCTCCCTAACAAACAGGGCGTTAGGCGTGACGGGTCATCATTCAGCCGCTTTCTCGCACTATCATCCCTATTTGGGAGGCTGTGTTGTTATTTGCAACTAACTATTTACCTGTCTGCCTGTGTTGGCTTTGGTGTTGAGAAGTGGATTATGTGTTTTACAGTTTTAGCCGTTTAATGACGTCTCTTTCCATGCATCTCTTTAACTTAAGTTCGACAACTCCATCATTGATGCGGGGCCCCAGACCTGATCGATACTGCAGTAACTGCACTGCTGGCGTTTAACTTTATTCTAAGCTCACGGGTAACAACGACAACGACCCATAATGCAATATCAATGTCAATATTGATACTCTGTACTTTCTTTTGCATTGTTTACTTGAACGTTGAATTCATGTTGCCACCCTAGAGGTAGACATGGATGCATTAATAAACGCGCGCCTATGATCGTCAACATCTCATTTCCCAAAAGCTAGAGCCCAGCGCTTCCGTCAACACAACGATTGGCAAATTATCCCCGCGTAGATCGTGCTATTTAGCTCACCTGAAGTTTTAAGCTATGCTACGGTGTGTTTCTATTTCGAGGACTCTTTCATTTGTTGCCGTTCACCGTTTATGTTGATCTCCCATGGTTCAGTTGAGGCTCTGTTGGGATATTTTCGCCGACATAGCAGAGCAGACTACCTCACCACTAATGATTAACAGTTAACAATTGCATCATGTCTAATATGTATTTTTTCTTCGTCTTATGACTGTTCACTATTAACCTTTAGGAAATAAAGAGCAATGTCCACAATAGTATATCCCCAGAAGTACCCGAACAGCAGTAATTGAAACAGCATAATGTTTCCCAAGGTTACAAGGCTGTATTATTAACTATAAAACCTTATATCAAAAGATAAATTCTGCGAAATTGCAATAATGGCACAAACACAGCCATGAACAGTTGCGATACGAATGTAACGGCATGTTTGAATGAGATGATACCACAGCGTACCTATCTATCTTCCCTTTAACGTGGGACCCCAATACTCCTTGATCCGGACTCTACCCTGTACTGCAAACAGCATCAGCTTCGAATATCAACCTCCAAGACTAAACATTGCAGTTAGTACATAGATTATCCCGTCTAGAGAGACAATCCACTGCCTTTCAAGGAGGCCTCTCCAGTCCCCCAAACTCTGTGGGTTGGCAACCACCTTGAGAGCCTTGGTGTTATTCCCAGCAATCAAACAAGGTTCCATTGCCCACAACTCAACATCCCCGGATGAAGCGGGGGGACAAGGGAACAGAGCGCTCGTATAAGCAACAACACTAATATCCCATGGATATCGTAAAGAGAGATTAAACATGCCTTCCAGAACTCATCCATACGGTGTATTGGACGAACCAGGATCATTCAATGTGGAGAGCTACGGAGCCCTTTTAAAAGCTCAAGAGACTGGTCTTCAGGGATCTCCTGACGCGATCTCGACCAAGATAAGATGAGATGCCCATGCTTCCCCCCATTCATGGGTCCATAACTTATGGGCTGAAATCATGATGATCAACACTGACAACAGCCGGTCACTTGAGAGACCGAGCTTGTTGTGTTTACTCTGTATAGTAAGGCTAAACCCGGAGGTAAGCAAGTAAACAAGTTCAATACCCCTTAGTTTTCGACAAGATAAGAAAACAGAAAAGTGCCACACAATGAATAAATTGCAACACGTCAGCTTGACCGCCACATGCCGATAGTCTGTTGCCAAGACGAAATGAAGAAAAGAAAGTCCGTGACACTGGCTAGCTTGCCTGCATGCACAAAGTATACTTAATTGCGTTCTCTTTGTGCCTGAATTTTGATACATGCATGCAGGAAATGCAACCATCATTATGCACGGCAATCACAAAGACTATCACAAAGAAAAACGAATTATGCTGATACACGTTAATAAAGAAAAAAGAAAGGCGAAAAAGAAACCCTGCATTAGTATCCGTAGCATTGTGTTCTTTTTTTTCTTGTGCGTTCCTTCTTGGACTACAAAGCCAAGATGTCTAGGTGGAGACAACACGGTTGAGAGTGCAACCCTCTACCATGCCCTTGCTTGGTGTCCTTGGGTTGTTGGACCGGGGAATCGAGAACCAAGCTTTTTATGCCAAAAATGGCTCAACCGTGGTTCGTTGTTCCGTTCTCAGCGTAACCTTGTACGGGATGACTGTACCGAACTCGAGGGCCCGACCCAGAGTCAGTTCTCGGAAGGCAGAGTGGTAGAATATAGACAAGGATGAATCATGAACTGTCATGTCTTGTTCGTGTGGCGGCGGGACGCAATTTCGGAAGCTGTTTCACGCGGCGGATGCTAAGTGGGAATTAGGCCTAGTAGCCGACGTGGCCCAGCACTCTGTGCGATGGCTCAGGTGTCCCAAGAGGTTGGTTTGGGGACTTTGGAACAACTCCAGAAAAGCCAGCCAAGACTGCCATGGTGGAATTTAATTCTTGGTGGTGGCGGTTCATTCTGTGCGTTGTCGGTCTGGTCTTGTGGGCGTCATCTCATGTTGATCATGCGTCGTGGTGTGAGGCAATTGGAATGACCAACAGGCCCGGTGATGAATATTGTAATTGCAGATAATGCTTCTGGTCGACGTCTTGCAGGTCGTGCATTTACGACCTTGGCTGGACTTGGCATGTGAATAAGCATGAGAGCAAGGCGAGCCATCATCAAACATCCTGGGTAGGATCAGCTGCCTGCTGCCCAGTACAGTGTAGGCGTCGTCCGACCGCTTGCTCTGAAGGCGTTCTCGAAGGCAGCTGAACGAGATCCAACTAATTCAAGTGCCGGCAGGAAACTCGGTCGGTCAAGCTTTGCTGCCTTGGCTTAATCTCTGCCCTGAGAACGGGGACCGTTTGGTTTCTTATCCGTATAGCATGGTGGATAAAGCGAGCTTTGATGTGGGATCGTCGAGTCAGTCGTAGCGGGAACAGGATAGACCTAGAGTGTGTTGACACTGCAGTACGGTGTCAGCACCGGTCAGTCTGTCATGTCAGTTTACAGTGAGCGCCGAGCGCTGTTGTACCTTGTAGGCAGGTAGTAATTGCGCCCCAAAGAGGCCGTCCTGGATCATTCCATTAGAACGTTATTGGGCCGTTTGCGGTCTTTTTCGTTTCCTTCGCACTCGTTTTTGTGTTCCTGCAGATGGTGTGTGGGAGGGATGGAAGGAAATCTGGACTTGCAGTGGTTAGACCAAAGCCGGACGAAATAGCGCTGTTCATGGCTGTTTCAGTGCAAGCATAACTTGACCTGACTGGTTGTGCTTGTGCTTGTGCCGTCTCATATCCACTGCCACGTTGACCCATGCTTTTTTCTTTTGCTCGCCGTTGCTATCGTTGCCTGTGAGGGCGGTCGGACCACCCAATCGGAAGGTGACTCTATGCAACCTGAGGCGCCAAACAAGGATGAGGGGGTACCCCTGGCATAAGACCCGCTACCTGTCAGGGGTATGGCATACCCGGGCCTGATTCCACTCAGGCACAGGCGCCAGGAACAGAATTACTCGGCCAATAGAAATCAACAAAACGTCCAAGCATCTCACCTGAACCCACCAGAAACGCCTCAAGCCCGGCCCCTGCAGTGGAGGCTCTAAATAGTGCAGGTGGGGACCCTCTTGCCAGTCTGAGAAACAAAGATACCAGCCAACAGGTCAAGACTCGGGTATCTCCTTGGATCGTCAGCACGCGAAAAGATACATTCCAGTCCACTTGATCGCAAGTACTCACTTGCTCACCTCTGAGAAACCACACCACGCACTTGCCTGGTCCATTACGAGGAACTCCTTGTTCATAAACCCTCCAAGGCCCCCGTTTGTTTCGAACTTCCCTTCCCTTCTCTCCTTCATCTCGTCAACCCTCGCTCGATTAGTCGTCGCCCTTCATTAAGAACTATCTATTTGCGTCTTCGATAGATCGCATCCACACTCTCTAAACCGGCCGTGCCGATCACATAACTACCAGCTTACACCTCGATATTTCGTGCGTCGTTGCTTTCACTCCTCAGTGATCAACTCCCCGAACATCAATCCACACTCATTACAAAGTCGACTGCCGACGATCCAAAACACTGGGTTACCTTCGATCCTTACTTAAACAGTCACTTTCAGGAACTTCAGTCAAGATGATCGCCAACAAGCTCACCATTGTCACTGCCGCCGCCGCTCTTCTTGAGCCGGCTCTTGCTCTCGGCCACCGCCACGGCCACCACCAGCACAAGCGTGGTGACACCGTCGTTGCCACCATCGACGGTCAGGTCGTCTCTTGGGAGAACAACTACTACGGTCCCGGCGGCGCTGCTCCCGCTGCTACACAGGTTGCTTCCAAGCCCGAGGCTCCTGCTGCTCCCGCCCCTGCTCCCGCCCAGCCTACCACCATTATCAAGGTCGCCAAGCCTTCCCAAGCCGCCAAGGCTGCCTACGAGGCTCCCAAGGCTCCCAAGGCCAAGGAGGCTGCTGCCCCCAAGAAGGTCGAGCAGGTTAAGCAGGTCAAGGCTGCTAGCGCCCCCAAGAAGACCAAGCCCAGCTCCGGTGGTTCTTCTGGCTCCGCCGGCCTTTCCCACAAGCGAGGTGTCTGCTACAACAATGTCGACCTCGCTAACACTTTCTACAACGACTGCGCCAACTGTGGCTGGGGTTACAACTGGGACTCCGAGTCCGGCGGTCTTGACAGTGGCCTGACCTTCATCCCCACTCTCTGGTCTGACGATGCCGTCCACCTCGACCGCTTCGCCTCCAACTGCGCTAAGTCCCTTGCCAACGGCGCCAAGGCCATCTTCTCCTTCAATGAGCCCGACAACGGTGGCCAGGCTCACATGACCCCTGAGGCCGCTGCCGCTGCTCACATCAAGCACCTCAACCCTTACGCTGGCAAGGCCCTCATCGGTGCTCCTTCCATCAGCAACAGTGGTCTCCCCATGGAGGGTCGCGAGTGGCTCTCCGCTTTCGTCGAGGCCTGTGGTGACAAGTGCCACTTCGACTTCTGCAACATCCACTGGTACTCCGAGGTTGAGTACGGTGAGACCCTCTTCGAGCACATCGAGAAGTCCTCCGAGATCTGTGGCGGCAAGCCCATCTGGCTCACCGAGTTCGCCCCCAAGGGCTCTGACGACGCCATTGCTTCTTGGCTCGAGGAGACCATCCCTCGTCTTGAGGCTCTCGACACCCTTGATGCTTACTCCTACTTCAAGGTCGAGACCGGCATGCTCATGACCAGCGAGACTGAGATGTCCAAGTACGGTAGCGTCTACGCCTCCGCTTAAGTTTCTCGAAGCTTGACGGCCGGTGATGCCACCAATTCTTTTTAAACTTCTTGTACACTCGCTAGGGGGATACCCAACAACTGTTCAAATTGGCTTTTTTATCGGAAGGAGGGGAGGATAGAGATTTTCATGGCGCCCGTTGACTTCTGTACATATTCTGCATCTAGGTGACCTGGATCTGGCTTTTTTACCACACCGTTTAACCCAGCATCCCCCCGTTTATTCTATAGCGGTCATTCTACCTACCTTTTTATTACCAGTTCCGGGACCTCGCACTCATACAAAAAAGGGGGCTTTGCAAATAGACACACAATTTCCTGATTTAAGCAGTTTGATAGACCACTACCTACTTTTAGCGCGCAGATACATCTACGAGCTACGATGACAATGAACAGCGATTTAACTGCTCCAACCACCTTGAGTTTGTCCTCGTGATGCATGACGCATGTGATGTTTGAATGTCTTGAGTGGGCATCATAAGGTTTCACAACTTGTGTCTCGTCCAGCCTCTGGATCACTTGACCGTTGGATAAATTCTACGATCAAGATCATGTCTCGATTCGTCCGTGAGGCTGGGAGTTGTGGAATGCTATGCTATATCTAAGTACGGGAGATCTGCATCTGAGTCTCGTGCCATTCCACTGTTGTGATCTGAGACTTCCATTCCAAATTCAACCAGCTGCTCAAGTCAAACGCTTTAGTACTTTTGGTTCGTCAGGGGAAGGGTCCAACTGAGCAAGCAAGGTAAATAACTAGAAATTTGTCACAACCAAGGAATGCATAGTGTAATGTTTGTATGAGGTTCAGAAATAGGATTGATAATATAGATAATACAATTAGTTTGGTGAGCTTATACAACGCTCGATTATATCTGCAACAAAAAAACTTGGGTATCTCGCTTCCCCCTCTATACAAACGTTGAACTTCATACAACTCTAACTATTAACCGACCCTATCAGCGCCGGTCTCCCTTTATACCAAAGACTATCGTACATGCCATTTTTTTCAGTTCATCGGTCGTGAAAAGGAAAGTGTTTTCGTTCGTTGGTGTTGCACTCTTCCACCTTGAATATGGGTTTGTGTCGGCTCGGAGGCATCCATTTTGTCTGGGGAATAGACAGCTGGGCGTAGTGGGAAGTCACGGTCAGACTCGCCAATAGTCTCGATATCATCATCAAGAAGGCTCCCTTCGCGGCCGGGCGTAGGCTTGATCTGACGGTGGATGGTCGTGGTAACAACGACACCACTGCTGACCTTGGTGACATCTGAACCGTTATCGCTAGAGAAGGCGACGGCGCCTGAGGATACGAGGTTGGCCTCATCATCCATGTCGTGACTGTTGTTAGGAGCCTTGGAGGCTCGCATGCTGCTCATTTGATGAGCTGCCGATGATTGTCTACCAACGTAGCTGTTGTCAAGGGCGGCCGAGTTAACTTGACTGGAGGATCCGGCATTGTCACGAGAGGTGACCCATTGAACGACGACGGCTGAGAATAGCACTGAATCTTATTAGTTTGTATTTCGCAAGTATCGACATAATGACATACCGTCGCTGTTACAGCACATGAGACACACCCATCCGGGCTCACCGTTGAGAACCATCAACACTGATAAATTCCTACAGAGTCTATTAGTTCCACGTTCTGACAGAGGGATATGGTAAGGGCCATACACAATGCTGCTTGTTAGGGTGCAGCAAGCGCCGACGAAAGTACGCATGGCGATGCTACGGAGGCGAGAGTTGGCGCCGGTCTTTGGCAGGTTCTTGAAAGAATAAAGGTCTATGCCTTTTGTTAACATGTGTTGTCATCAATATGAATTCTTTTCGACTTACTCTTGAGAGGAATGAGGAAAAGGATAGTCAGGTAGACGTTGACGACAGCATCGAAAGCGATAAGAGGAATCATTGAGATCTTTTCCATTCCAATAAAACACTCCCCATTGACGATTCTGGCAATGCGGCTATAGAGAGTGCTGGTTAGTCGGCTGAAGAGATGAAAGGAAAGAAACCAGTAGTCCCAGGGGCCAGCTTACAAGACAAAGTTCATTACCACAACAACTCCATAGCCGACCAGGAGAGTAATTATGTTGAACAAGTAGAGTCCCGAGTTTCGTCGTCGCGTAGTAGAGCTTCGGATAACGTGCTATTTACAGTTAGATCTCTCGATCGTCTACCTATTTGTGTCCTGTTACGTACCGCTTTCTCTACAAGGAAGACATAGATGAGCTGCCTACTTGTTAGTCGTGTTATCTTGTGGCGCGACACACGATGGAACTCACAATCTTGGTTGTTACATAGCAGACCAGGCATAGAATAATTGCTCCGTGGCAGATGTTAAAGCTGGTGTTGAGGCCGAAAACCTGTGTAAGAATTGCCGAGGTAAAGACAAATCCATATGAGTCGGCATAGATGATCAGAACGACTGCTAGTCGTTAGTATTTACGCCCCGACTTTGATGATAAATGTACTCACGCCAGGCAACAAACGGTAACCTTGCCCACGATCTAACTGCAGTGATTCTCTGGACTGTCCCATGATTTGTCAGTCCCTCGTCCCAAATGTTGTCCGAATCGTAGTGACGACGTACAGAGAAAGATTGACAAGACCGAGACGGAGGCGAGCGAGACAATAACCGACATAGTATCTCCGCCAATAGGTACAGGTTTCGGGGGGACATGAGCCTCGCGAGGCATGAGGGAGCTTTGCGGAGCCATTGCGTATCGAGTATAAAGCGAGGAAGGTATCCAAATTAGGTCGAATGGATTCCAAGTGCACCTTTCGTATATGTGCGTTGATATTTGATCACAGAACCAAGACAAGGAACTCGGCAATTAAAAGCGGCTAACCTGAGTGTATTATAGAAGGAGCAGTCGAGAACGAGAGCAAGAACAAGAGAAACTAAAACACCAAAAACCGTAAGTGGCATAGAGTAGAGAAGCTAAAGATTATCAAGCTATGGCTTGGTTTAGTCTAAGGAGATCTAGGCCAAAGACTAAACCGTGGCCATTAAGTAAAGCGATCAAGCCACAGGTCTCACTTTCCAGACTGTGCGGTGCAGTAGCCGTCCCTTCCTCACAGTGTTGGTCAGGATGCTGGTCGTGCGAGCACCCAACGTTAGGGCAGGCAGGAAGGAGCGAAGGAAGGAAGGAGGGAGGTGTTGGACCATTGAAGCCTGAAACTACAAAGAGGTCTAGTCAGTGTCTTAGACAAGTCACTAATCTAGACTTTTTACCATAAAGTCGCTAACCACGAGCAATAATAGTACTCTCAAAACGGAACAACCAAAACATTCGAAGCTGTTGAAACTGCCGGCAGGTGCAGACGCTGCTGCATTCCCCGATCGACATCGATTCTCAGGGACAGTTTACCAGGGACCGCTCCACCGATCGGCGCTTTCAAAGCTAACAAAGGTTAACGAAATGTCGCCAACCACAAGAGAGAAAACGAGAGAATAAGGTTCGGGGCCGTCGGTTTCTTGATGAACCATCAGCGGGAGCCCGATCGAGTGGACACGGGAAATAGGGGATATTAACTAATCAACGAAGAGGTTGCCCAGCAAGTAACCCGTAGCGGAAGACCCAAATACCTCAGACGCGTGTTCTTAGCAGGCAACTATCCTGCGTGCCTATGTATCCAGGGAACAAGCCTGCTCCGCCGGTCCCTCTCCCGGCTACCCAACGAGTATAGTCTCCGACATGGCTCAGGAGAGCATCATCGCCAAGGCACCACCTAGTATGCTTCAGGTCGTGTCGATGGTGAAGAAATCCCCATTTTGGGCTATCGATAGAGAGGCTCATCGAGACCGTGGCTCAGGCTTATCACTAGGCAAGTATTTGTGTTGATGAACGACGGCAGTTCCCCTAGTTCCCTCCATCAGCAACGGCCTTTTGCTCAGCCAATCTTGTGGAAATTATTCCAGATCCTTCATGATTGGCGACTACAACAGCGCAGAGCAAGCCATCCCTTTCCGTTTCATTTCAAACGGCGGACATCTTGTGATGTATGTTATAGGAGTCAGCTAAAGAACGAAGCCGACTGATTTCGGGTGACTGAACACTCACTGAAATCGACAGCGCATTGACCTGGCCTTACCATCTGCGAAGTGCAAGCTAGGAACAGCGGAAACGGATACCGGGTCCATGCCACGGGTATTTTTTGGTCCGTTGTTATAAGCTTTTAAGTTGATATGGTCGATTGGACTAATATCTCATCTACCAAGACGACGCCGTTATACACACTTACTATACGTTGTAGGATGCGATGGCGATTGTCGAATAATTGCGGCATGATATTTACCACATCATGATAGTAACATACTGAAGAGGAAACACACTTCCTAGAATGAATTCCTCTGAGTTTTGATACGACGGAAAAGATTCTTTGACCAAGATCCGGCGTCGTCACAGTCTCGCTATTGGTCTGCCAAGGATTAAGAGTCAGAAAAACTCAACAGGCAGAAAGAATCGCCGAGCCTTGACTGAGTAGGAATTAAGAAACCTGTCTCCAGGCACGATATTGCTCTTTGGTATTGTGGCTGATGTCTTAAAACAGAACCGCTGGGTGAGGCAGTCTATATCCGTCTATGTGTACATGTATACTAAACAAGATTAAAACACTAAGCCTCTCTTCCCCATTGAGAGTTAAAAGTGGCAAAAAGCAACAGAAGAGTTTAGTTAATCGGATAATTAGCCCAACTAAGAGGAACTACCTAATTACATGTAGGTAAGAGACAGGAAATACTGAAGACCAGGCGCCGGGCTCGACCAGGGTCTAATTTAGATCAGATCAATCTACCTAGTTCAATCTATCACTCTCCACATCAGATCTGTTAGTTCTGTATGTTGATCTTGGCTGTGTCTGTGTGTTACCTATTTGAGCTGTCAGAATAACGACGGCTGAGTTGGCGGAAAGGCTTGTTCCATTTATTGTTTACTTGATCTGCAGTTACACAGACTGATCTGCAGCACCTACGTAAGGAAAATTGATCCCGCTTGTTGGTGATATTTAAGGTTCGTCTGTGCTGGCTGATGATCATCATTGGTGTATGCAGTATATCCGTAGCTGAGTAGATATGTTTACTTGTAGCGTTCGACCTTATTATTATATATATATATATATATCCTACAGTTAAATCTACTGTTAAATTACTAATTATTATATAGCATTATTTAATATTACTTAATATTAGTATATAACTTATTATATAATTAACTTAATATTAAATATAAGTAAGCTTTTACTTTAGCTTTAAGCTTCTTATTAACCTTAATATTATTTTAAATTAATTAATTACTTTTAATTATAATATCTTATAGCTTAATATAGCTAAAAGGCCTATTAATTAATATTTATTAAACTTAAAAATACTTAAACTCTTTAATATTAATTATAAATATCTTAAGGTATAATACCTATTTAATATATTTTTCTCTTTATATTACTTTAAAAAATATATTTTCTTTTTTTAAATATTAAATCCCTTAATTAAGCTTTAAATATAATATATTTAGCTATTATATTTTACTTATAATTTAATTAATTTAATTAATTTAATTAATTTAATTAA